>NC_022019.1:33041264-33041755 GCF_000317375.1 Microtus ochrogaster
TCGAACTCACAGAGATCCGCCTGCCTCTGCCTCCCGAGTGCTGGGATTAAAGGCGTGCGCCACCACCGCCCGGCAAGCCCCTCTTTTATACACAGATACTAACCGCATCTGTGAGGTCTCTATCCTCACCAATACATCCCAAATGTTCTCTTCCCCACTCAATGTATAGCTCAAGCTGACCTCAAACTAGCATGGATCTGCTCAGGAAACAAACAGCCCCACCCTCACTATCACCTGGGGATTCGGTTCCAGCCTTGGAGACTGATATGTAATCTGGGGACAAACAGACCACAGTGCTGCCTACCTATTCCTTTCCTGACTCCACGGTCACCGCGCCTCCAAGTCCCTCCTCAGGCATGTTGCTAACGCGTTAATGGCTTATTTATAGCACCTAAAGGTGAGACACTGTTGGACTGCACACTACACTATAGACCACCTATGTCCTGCAGACGCTAGGACTACACACTACACTATAGACCACCTATGTCCTG
>NC_022019.1:33041855-33053692 GCF_000317375.1 Microtus ochrogaster
AGACGCTAGGACTACACACTACACTATAGACCACCTATGTCCTGCAGACGCTCCAAAGGTCTACATTCTAGGTTTGGACATCAATCCCACGCTAGTCACCCAAAAACTGAAAGAATTCTTGACATGAGGTCAAAGTCAGTGGCTCCACTTCCTGTTTTAAGCAGAAACAGCTCTGTCCCTCTGCAGGTTCATCTTCCTGCACACAACACAGCAACAACACCACACCAACCTTGAGCCAACACTGGTATCCCATGAACCACCAGTCTTTCTCAGGGGCATTGTGACTGGCTCAGAGTTGAAATTATATTTTTTAATATAATTTTGCATTAAATGCTTCATTTCAGAGGCTAGACTCTGGCCAAGTAAAATTGAGCCATTTAAGCAGTCTTCTGTTTCAGTCATATTCAACTAACATCTCACCAATAAGCAGACATCATCAGTCACTCAACTTCCTACTTACAATAAGGATTAAGTTCAATTTAAAATATATCTGCAGGGCTGGAGACGGCCCAGCAGTGAAGAGCAGCACTGACTGCTCTCCCAGGGACCTGGGTTTGATTTCCAGCCCCCATACGGCAGCTCACAACCACCCTGGAACTCCAATGCCCAAGAACCCAAGGCCCTCTTCTAGCTTCCCTGGATACTAGGCATACACAGACACACATGCAGGCATAACACCCACACCCACACATATAAATGGAGACCTACCTAGGCTTCCTCTCTGCCCCTTAAGCAAATCAGAAATAAGCAAAGTAGCCACCATAGCCACATCAGGGATGATCTGAACCAAATCACCATCTCGACCAAGGAGGTGACACCCCACCCCATATTTACTTTGTACCACTTCTACCCCTTTCTGACACCTGTTCTTTCCCAGGTGGGGGGGGTCCTTCTCTTTTTTTTGGGAGCCTGTCACCCAAGTCCAGACTCCACCCACACATTCTATGCTCCCCAGCAAGGGCGGCTTGCCAAGTGTCAGTCACAGCACTGGGTGTGGCCTGTGAGCATTCTCCGGCTCCAGCACACGTGTCAGTCACAGCACTGGGTGTGGCCTGTGAGCATTCTCCGGCTCCAGCACACGTGTCAGTCACAGCACTGGGTGTGGCCTGTGAGCATTCTCCGGCTCCAGCACACGTGTCAGTCACAGCACTGGGTGTGGCCTGTGAGCATTCGCTGGCTCTAGCACATGTGTTACACAAAGCAGACAAGCAATAAATCTTAGTGGTCCAAGAACCATATCTCAAGATGGAGAAAGCACTTTAAGTACTGACAGAGGTTTAAGTATGGGTCAGAGGTCAGTGAATCTCAAATGGAAACTGTCAGGAAAGGAAAAGAAAGTCACATGACCTTCCCCGTAGCTCTTGGACTTTCTTCCTTGGAGCAAAGACAGACAGCTCAACAGTTTCATTTTACTACTGACCATACATTACACACGTGCACACACACAAAGAGAGAGCTGGAGAGTAGATGGAAGGCCTCGCCACCCTAAGCAAGAGCTGTACACCATCATCCTTGTTCTGAAACATTGTTTGTAGCCCAGGCTGACCACCAACTCATCCTCCAGCTCCAACCTCTGGAGCTAAAGGTTCACTAAAAAAGAGCCCATAGTCTTTGGGGAGAAGACACCATGTAGACCAACAGCCACCCACAGGAACCAGGACAGGACAGGGACCTGACCACCAAATTCAGTGCCTTGGGAAATTTGTTTAGACATCAAACTGAGAGGTGAAGGCAGGCCATGTACGGAAGCCCTGGGGAACCAGTCCCCTGCCTTACTCACTCTGGAGAGGGCTCACCCTAAGACTCAACTGGGAAGGTCCTATGAGGAAAACCAAAGCAAAGAGGCCTGGCTGAGAGGAGCCCGGATCTCCATGAGCAAACCTAGATAAGGAGACAGTCCCATCTCCACGGGAACACATGGACAGAAAGGAGACGGAAGGTATTGCAGAAGCACCCCACTGACTCTCCTGGTCAGGCTCAGCTGTCTGGGGAGGGCACAAGGCACCTCGCTTCCTGGAGAGAGGTGACCAGTGTTGGCCCTCATCTTCTAAGGCTCCTACAACAAACCCAACTTCACCCTGGGGAACAACGTGTTCACTGACTTCACATTCTTGGGCGACCCCTCAGCAGCTGCAGCAAGTCTCCACCCAGCATGAAGCATGGTTTCCCCAGAGCCACACAGACGGAGACCCCCTCCTGTTAACCTTCTCAGCCTCCAGACCCCACGTGTGAGTGGCTTTGAGCGTGTCCGGAATCGCCCCCTCCCCCCACCCTGCCTCTGAGAGCATAGTAACAGTCCGCATGCTGGCCTCTCAAAAGATGGCCTTCTCTGCGGCACACTGAGCTAAGGGGCCAGGATCACCCCATACCAAGATGAGTTTCTGGCCCTGGTATAAAACAAGGCCAGGGCGGTAAACGCTGCCACAATCCAAACCCCGGAGAGCTCAGCTTCCCAGGCGCTCGCTGCTCTTTGCCTGAGACAGTAGCGTGGCCGTCTCTTAAGAGCAGCAGGTTCTGTCCATTGTCATCTCCACATCACCATCAGCACAGTGCCTCTTGCAGGACAAAGAAAACAAGAAATCAACTTAAGGGGCTGGAGAGATGGCTCAGTGGTTAAGAGCATTGCCTGCTCTTCCAAAGATCCTGAGTTCAATTCCCAGCAACCACATGGTGGCTCACAACCATCTGTAATAAGGTCTGGTGCCCTCTTCTGGACTATTGTATACATAATAAATAAATATTTTAAAAAAAAAAAAGAAAGAAAGAAATCAACTTAAGAGATGCCCCAAATCTCTTTCCCATTAAAACTGGCATTTTAAAATGCTTCCTTTAAACAGAAGTGACAAAAAATAATTTAATATGAAAAACATCCAGAATACACTCATTCTAACACTGCTCTTACCATTCATCCTTCCTCTCCTGGGACCACGCCCACGATTGTGGCCCCGGCTGCCATCTTCAACAGCCACATGGTGGACCCCAGGGTCCTCCTCAGTCACAGCTGGCACCTGTGCTCAGGATACACACACAACTCTAGTACGGGATACTGGACTGAAAACTGCCTCCAGCAGCAAACCCCTGAGCCATTTTCTCCAAATAACAACTCCCTGCATATGCCGGCCTTGCTCTGCTACAGACGGAGTTCTTCAGTGAGGCTCTCTCTTTCCAACATACCCTGGCCATGTATGAGGAAGGAAGCCACCCCGAGAAGATGCAACCTGAGGGAGAGAGAACTCTCTGTTGGGACTTCTCTGCCCTACCTTGGGGGACAGTTGGTAACCTGGCTTCAAGGGTGTAAGGAAGAAACTGGCCAGGGTCCCAACCTTGTCAGAGGGTTTGCTCTGGGTTAGGGACACTGTGTGGCCAACAAGCACTTTCCTAAGACCCTGTCCCAGCAGTACTGGCAGAGTGTTCCTTGTCCCCAGGATCCCCTCAGAAAAGGTACGAGAACCATCTGACACATGGGAGAGCCACAGGGTCCCTGTGAGCAGGAACAGGACACAGGAAATCAAATCTGGCCTTTCAGGGGTGTGTTCAAGTTAGTCTCCTCTTTGCACAAACTGGGTAAGAAAAACTACCACAGCAAACCACAATCACCAGTAATGAGTATCCAACACCAGAAAACCCCATGTGCTCTGGACAACACCAAACCCAGCTACAAGCAGCAGCTTTGGGACCACAGACTCACACACTCTACTCAACAATGAAAGCCTATGTGACAGTCTGTAAGAGACGCCAGCAGAGTTCTGACGACGAACCCAAGACCAAGACTTTAAACAGCCTCCCTGCTAAGGGTTGCCGCCAACTCGCGGTGACCTCCTCTGTGAGTGACACTCACTAAACTGCCGAGGAGATTCAGAGCCAAACGAAACAGACATAACTGGTATGAGGGGCTCCGACATAGGATTTCCTTTAGTAGACCTCTCAAAGGGGGCTGGAGCGATGGCTCTCCAGTTAAGAGCATTGGCTGGATTCCCACCTCCAACATGGCAGTTCATTACAGTCTGTAACTCCAGTTCTGAGGGATCCCATGCCCTCTTCTGGCCTCCAAGGGCACTGCATGCAAATAAAACACTCCCAACATAAAAACAAATTTTTAAGCTTTCAAAATTTCTGATGTGGGAATTCCTTCTATATATGTGTTGCTTTTATTAGTTAATGAATAAAACTGTTTTGGCCAATAGCTCCAAAGTAAAATTCCGAACAGAGATCGAGAGTAGACGGAGTCAAGTAGACACCACCACGTAGCCACCAAAGGAGATAGAAGCCTGAACGTTGTCGGAAAGCCACAGCCTCACGGCGATACACAGATTAATAGAAATGGGTTAATTCAGGATGTAAGAGCTAGGATTATGCCTAAGCCATGGATCAAATATTAGCACAGTTTCTGGTCTGGGAGGCCAGGAAATGAAAGTGCAGCCTCCATTTACAGGATCCACCTGGGCACCTGTGGTCAGCAGGGGCAGCAGGGCTCGGCCTAGAGGTCTCAGTGCAGAACTCCAGGATGGGGAGGTAAAGCCTGGTGACCAACCCCAAGGGCTCTTCCCTCTTAGTCACTCAGGGGGTCACACCCATTCCAATGTTGCTTGAAGCCACTGACCTACTTTAGCAAGTCACTCCCTGGCCTGGACTCTTCCCCAAGTCCAAACCCATTTGTGGACCTGGCTGTCCACAGCCTCTGCTTCAGTCCACTTGCAGAATTCCCTATCTGTCACCACAGGTTCTTCACCTTCCACGCTCTGTGATAGTGAGTGGGCCCGTGTCTGCTAACCCACAAACGCACACTCCATCACCATGCCTGCCCTTCCTGCACACGCCTCCTCCCACCAGCCTCCCTACTTCAAGACAGGAACAGCACAGCTCACTCTTCCTGCCCAGTCCACCACACGGTACCAATCCACAGCAGCTCATCAATTTAAACACCTCAAAATTCAAGAAGTAAAAAAAAAAATCCCAAGAATTTCCCACCATCGCAGGCTACAGACCAAGCCACACAACAGGACAACCTGTGACTTCACATCGTCCCCTCCTTCCTTCCAGTCCAAGTTCAGGAAAATCCAGCTCCTTGTTTGTATCCAGGCACTCAATTCCACTTCAAGTCTCTATGCTTTTGTACAACCCGCTTGGACTCCCTCCTAAAGTAGGAAGAAAGTCTTTCTTTATGGAGGGGGAGGGGGACCCCAGCATGCATGGTGGGCTCAGAGAACAACTCAAGGGAAATGATTCTCTTTCTTCTATATGGATCCCGGAGACAGAACTCGGGTCACCAGGCTTGGTGGCAAACGCCTTCAATAAACTCTGAGAAACTCTCTGCAGCCAGGTACGGTGGCTCACACATGCCATCTCAGCCACCAGGACGCTAAGACAGACAAACTGCTGTGAGCAGAAGGCTCTCCTGTACCAGGACAAATTCTGAGCCATCCTGGACTACGGATCCAACTCAAAGAAAACAACAACATGCTCCGTGCAGACCTCTGGCTTCCTACACCCAAAGCCCGAGGACTGGGACACTAGCAGCCGCCCTCCATCTCCCTCAGGAGGCTGCAAAGTTTTCATTTGTGATACCGAGACCAACGAGTGCCCTTCCCTCTAATAACCAAGGACTGCAGCTTACTTGAACTACCAATCTCAAAAGGAGAACTCAAGCTAGCAAAAGAGATAGTGCAGCCCAGAGCTATGGACACAGGAAGAGGAAAGGAGAAGAGACAGGTCCAGCAAGTCAAGCTCACACTTCTCCTGACCAATCGGAACTAACATCCACACACCACAGTGCCATCCTGAACCAAAGTGTTCTTTAAAAAACAAACAAAAAAATAAAATAATAACATAAAATAACTTGGTTCTCCTAACTCTTATTGGGACTGACTTCCTGGCTCCGGGTTCAGCTGGACTAGCCCACTCTCAGAAAACCAGAGGGAAAAGATGCTTCTTTCTGAAAACTCAAGAAGCAATCACAAAAGCTGGGCGGCGGTGGTGCACACCTTTAATCCCAGCACTGTGGAGGTGGAGGCAGTTCAAGACTAAACCAACCTGCGCTACACAGTAAGATCTTGACGGGAAAGAAGAGAAAGAAACAAATTGGAGCAAAATTTGGAAAACAAAAACCAGGGACTGGAAAGAGAACTCAGTGGGGGGGGGGGGGTCCAGGATCGGTTCTCAGCACCCACATGCAGCTTACAACCATCTGTTAACTCCAGCTCCAGGGACCAGGCACTGGCCATGCATGGATATGGTGCACAGACACACACCAGCAAAAGAACCATACACATAAAATAGAAGCCTGGTTTTTTAAAGGCTATTTAAAAACAAGAATGTTAATCACCTAATGGTCGTATGACAGACAATTCAAACACAATTCTAACACTGGGTGTGCACACACTTGGCACACACTGATCTAAGCCCAGCATCTGGGAGATGAAAGCAGACACTTGAGCTCTTCGTCTCCAGCTACAGAGAGTTCAAGGCCTGCCTGGACTAGTATAAATAAAGCCCTGTCCAAAGAGGGAGGGTGGGGGCTGGGGAGACGGTCCAGTCAGGAAAAGCGTTTGCCATGCAAACATAAAGATACCCAGCACCCATGCTCCCAGTACCAGAGAGGTCAGAGAGGTCATGGTGAAAGGCAGCTCCCTGGTGCTGGCTAGTTCATTTTAAAGAAATCCACACCTCCAAGAGAAGTGAGATTGTCTCAAAGAACAAGATGGAATGTGACTGAGGAAGACATTCACAGCCCCAAACGCTCACGTGCACCGAACCACACTGTACCAAACCATAACCTCTGCAAGTCTGTTGTGGATGAACCACCCCATACAACCACACAGACATACAGACATACACACACATATACATACATACATACATACACACATACACACACACAGAGTGAGCGAGCGAGAGAGAAAGATTCTTTAAAAAAAAAAATCTGCCCTGAAGACGAGGTAGGTCTTGCATTACAGGCGGACGGAAGCCTGTTAAGACCTGAACTACTCCACCCTGAGTCTATAGAAATTCAGGACAGTGTCTATGGTCCCATGGATGGGTGCCGATGTTATGAGCGCCACTACATAAAGTTTCACGTACACGGGGAAATGGGCAAAGGGAAACCTGCTATATTCAGGGCAGGAACACACAGGCTGAGGGTTGCGTGTTTCCTGGGGGAAGGGAGTGCCCAGGCCTCTCCCAGGCCCCACACCCAGTTCACATTGCTCAAACAGACTATGCCCAGACTGCAAGGCCTGTGCAGGAAAGGGGCCGGCAGACCGGGCAGATAAGGAACAGCAGAGCAGGCCCTTCCACCAGGTCTCAAAGGCCTCGACATCACAGTTGCCCAGCAGAGACGGGCTGACCCATGCTCCGCTGTACACAGATGGAGGACCAGAGCTGCTCCCAGACAGCTACCACTGAAGAACTATCTGTGCAACAGGCCACACATAAAAGAGAGGGAAGTGAGCTGGGTGTGTGCCACCGCATTTGGTCCGTATACACACAAGCAAGCTCCAGGACACCAAGAGTTACACACCTGAGACCCAGTCTCAACCGAAGCTTGCCATTCCTACGTCATCTTGACTTCCCACACCAGTCGCTCTGAGATGCCGAGGGTGAACTGGAGACACATTTTCTGAGCAGGACGGCTACCACAGCAAAGACCTCCCACGGGAAAGTAGACACATTTTCTGAGCAGGACGGCTACCACAGCAAAGACCTCCCACGGGAAAGTAGACACATTTTCTGAGCAGGACGGCTACCACAGCAAAGACCTCCCACGGGAAAGTAGACACATTTTCTGAGCAGGACGGCTACCACAGCAAAGACCTCCCACGGGAAAGTAGACACATTTTCTGAGCAGGACGGCTACCACAGCAAAGACCTCCCACGGGAAAGTAGAACCGGCACATCTCACACTGTGTAAGAGCACAACAGACCGAATTTACACAAGTGGGAGGGCCATCTCAATCCTGTACACAAACAGGATTGTGTGCTCTATCTAAACAGTCGCACGCCCAACAGGCGGGGATCAAATACAGGGAAGGGAAAACTGTTTCCAGCCGTGTGAGCACAAACAGGCCTCTGCTCCACACCTCAGGGAATGAACTGGCACCAGGCACACCTGCTGCAGCCCAGGCCAATCTGGAGGACGCTGACTGCCTCCACTCTGTCCACACACCCACGCCTCCACCTCTGCCAGCTCACTGCCGGGAAACGTGCAGCTTCACGTCATGTGAGCTCTTCATCTTTGCCCAGATACACGGCGGAAGACGGCATTCCTGACTCCGTGTAACGAAGGTGCTCGTCCAGCTTCCGGGTAGCAGGCATTCACTGACTCGACCCTGTGCTGTCTGCCCTGGGGCTCAAACACACACACACACACACACACAAAATGAACAACTCTAACAAATTTCACAACTGTCACACTGCAATTAAAATTAAAAAAATATCAAGTTCCAAATCCTCCAAGTTTGGAAGTATAATCTAACGAGTTCAGAAGAGTTAATACAAGCATAGCTGTCACTTCTGGACTAAACAGCCAATCAATCAGTCACTTGTACATGAGCTACTCTTAACAGCGCAAACAGTTAAAAAATTAGAGTTCCAGGACAGCCAAGACTCTTACACAGAGAAACCCGATTTCAAAAAACACAAAGTTAAAAATAAAAGTTAAAAAAAATTAAAAAAAAAAAAAAACACTGGACTGTTTTGTTTTGTTTTTTCTTTCTCAGTTCAGAAATATATTTAATGCTGGGAAAAACAGCAGATCCCAGCTTAGGCAAGAGGGTATTAAGTTCAAGGTCAGACTGGGGCACAGAGCAGACACTGACTAAAATACAGACGGAACCAAGAAAAGTGCTCAGACCTGAGCTCGCTCCCCAGAACCCAGGTGCCGCTGCCGCTGCCGCTGCTGCTGGCAGGCAAGGAAGCCGTGCGTGGATCCTGGCACCAGGTGGTGTAGACAGGGACCTGGGGCTCAGCTGGCCAGTCAGCAAGCCTGCTCAGTGAGAGTTCAGGCCAGGAGAAACTTCAGCTCAATAAACAAACTAGAGGGTACTGAGGAACAACACACACACGGACGCACACAGGGAGGGGGGTCCTGCAGGCACAAAACGTGCTCTGTTCGGTGTTAAACATGAACTTCAAGAGAAGTGTCAATGCTGATGGCAGAGAACCCTCGACCCCAGACAGAGAACAGTGCCTGCGAGCCACCGTCCCGGGCATCACAAGGCAGAACACAGGTGGTTACAAGGTCAGGGATCTGGCGTGTGCAGCTGTGTGATCTGGAGCCACCAGCTTAGAGGCACAGCCATGGACTCAAAGGGACAGATCCAAACTCAGGAAACCAAAGGCTGGTGTATGGGGAGACTGAGGTGACCCAACACAGAGGTAACTGCAAAACAGCCCATGAGAAGCCAGCCGGGTTATCCCAGATCTAGAAGAACCAGAAAGTGGCTTCAGTGGAAATCACGCCAAAGTCTACACGAGGGATAAGCTATCCAGGCAATTTCCAAACAACGTGCTCCTTAAACAAGAAGTTTCCAGGGTCAAAAAGAAATGAACACACTGCAGCAGCCCACAGTTTGGAAGTGCATGCTACAAGAGGAAAAGGCCAAGCTCTGCAGCTTAAAGGTATCTTTGCCCCAAATCTACAACAGAGGTTCCAAAGTCAGTTTTCCCAGATAAAATGCAAGCCTCCGCTCGCAGGCACTGATCTTAACTCAGCGGCCAGGTGACCTGGTTGTCCTGTGACACACGGAACCGCACAGATCACATACAGGAGCCACCGCGCTGCTTTCCCAGTGTGACTGTGACTCCAAGCAGGCACAACAGCGGGGCAGCAACACACCTGGGACCTGCACAGACCTGCAACCCCACCTCAGAATCAAAGCAGTCGGGAGAGAGCAGCCCAGCAACCTCCGCCAGGGCTTCTTCCCTGTCTGCAACAACTCATTCTGGACAATACCTGACAGGCAGTGTAGGGAGCCACCTTTGGCAGTGCTTTCCACCTTCCTAATGCTGCGACCCTTTAATACAGCTCCTCATGCTGTGGAACCCCACTCCCCACCAACCATAAAATTATATTCGTTGCTACTTCATAAGTGTTCATTTATTGCTACTGTTATGAATCATAATGTAAACATCAGTTTTCTGATGGTCTTAGGTGACCCCCTGTGAAAGTTACTCAACACCCCCAAAAAGAGTTGAGACCTACAGGGCTTCAGCAGAAAGGAGATGAGCGGCCTAGGGAACCACACCCTCAATCCATAATTCCAAGAAACTAACCTGGAGCTCAACTCCTAACCAGGAGGAACAAGGCCACTGTCTGAGGGCCTGAAGATCCTCAGTCAGCCTGGGCACTCACTCACTCACAGGCTGGAGGGTGGCAGCAGAGAGTAAGCTCCCCGCTATCCCTGCACTGTTCCAGGAAGGCTGGACACCCTTGGCAGGCTCCCGTCATTAGCAATCAGGCAAACAGTCACAAGAACAACTACTACCACCAAGTTTGCAGCAGCCCAGACAGAAGACCACCATGGCGAGGGACGGCCCCATCACTAACTGGGGAGACTTTTTCTCAAAAGTAATGGAAACAGTGGTGACCACATGTGAAACTCCTCCTCTTCTTTAAAAGTATTCGCATACTGACGCTAGGGTGTGGCTCTGATGCAGAATGCTCCCAAAAGGCCCTGGGTCCCCATCACTAGAAAAATCTAAAAATCAAAGTATATACATATTGAAAAAAGAGCCCAGCTCTGCACTGGGCACCCTGGGAAGCACAGCAAGAGGAATCAAACCCCTGGAAGAGGAAAACACAACACTGGAGTCCTCCATGCTAGAACCTACTGAATGGTGCCACCAGCCCTTCCCGCCGCGGCTCTGCTGACCACCCCAGGTCTCACCAGCACAGCACTCAAGGAGATCAGACCCCACAGGCTGGGCCTCCCTTCCCTTCCTCTCTCCATCCCCACCCCCATGGCCAGGTTCAGTGTGGACCCTTCAACCAGGTCCTCATTATCATCCAGCCAAAGGCAAGACCTGGCTGTTCCACCTGCCCGGGCCAGGAGACTGCTCCTGCTAGGGAGCGCAGAGAGAGCGCTGAAGCCTGTCCCGATACCGGAAGGGAACACTGCAGACTAGTCATTTACAGGACAAGCTAACTCTCATAGCCCAGGATGGCAAGTCCAAGGGCCAGGGACCACAAAGCAATAATGAGGACATGCCAGCCCAGGAGTCTCCTCCCCACAGATCCACCCCGTTCTAACGGCTGTTCTATGATCTCGTCAACCCCTGCTTCCCAGAAGCTACACATCCCAACGATGAAAACGCGCATCTGAGATTTCCCAGCTTGTGAAAGTGCTAACCCAGAGCACAAGAGGAGCAGGGGCTCCAGTGGAAAAAGCACTGACCCCAACAACCAGAAACTGGCGGCGGGGGTTTCTCGGAGGTGCCCCATTCGGTGGACAGACATGATCACTTAAGAGCACATCCCGGTGTATCTGAGGGAGTTTGCATAGACGGTTAACTGAAGGCTGGCCCACACGGAACCTCCTGGCACCATCGGGGCTCAGAACTGATTAGAAACCGGAAGGAAAAAGCCAGCTGAACACCAACATCCCTTTGTTTCCCATCTGGAGACACAGGTGGCCAGCTGGTTCTCACACCCTACCAGTTTCCAGACCATGATGGGCGCTCTCCTCAAGTATAAACCCTTTCTTCCTTACACTGCTGCTTCTGTCAAGGACTGTGTCCTAGTCTCTCCACAGAGACTCCCCAGAGATATCTCCAGAGACTCCCCAGAGATATCTCCAGAGACTCCCACAGAGATATCTCCAGAGACTCCCCAGAGATATCTC
>NC_022019.1:33053792-33064477 GCF_000317375.1 Microtus ochrogaster
GAGACTCCCCAGAGATATCTCGAGACTCCCCAGAGATATCTCCAGAGACTCCCACAGAGATATCTCCAGAGACTCCCCAGAGATCTCTCCAGAGACTCCCCAGAGATCTCTCCAGACTCCCCAGAGATACCTCCGCAGAGACTCCCCACAGAGGTTCCTGGAGTCAGTGACCCAGCAAGGGAAGTCTGATGTAGAAGTCCTCAAACAGCTCAACGGCCCCTCCTCCCAGACCCCCAGGAACAACTGCAGACACTGTGTCTATCCCTGTACCCCAGGCAGCTCCTCTAAGGTGAAGACAGTGGGGCTCCCAGCAGAGGGAGAGAGAGGTGAGTGGGGGAAAAGAACAGGCCAGAGGCTCAGAAGGCTGCCTCGAAAAGGTAACAACTTTAGAAGACCATTGGCCACCGGTCTTGTCCAGCAGGAGTGACTGACAGAAAATACTACGGTCAACTCCCCACAGCCAGTGTGGTGAAGCACTCAGATGAAGGTAAGAAGATGTGAGTTCAAGCACAGCCTGGGCAACATTTCCTACTTTAAGGGTACAAAATGAGACCCTACAGGGGGAAGGGGAGGGAGGAAGAGAAAAATAAAGGAAAAAAGTAGACATTTGGAAAGAATTATGCCCAGGACAGAAAACATACTTCAAACAAAAAGGAAAATCAACTATGATGAGGAACACTGAGAATCACAAAAGTTCTCAGAGTCTAGGAAAACAGGTAAACACAGCCCAGTTTACAGAATGGGGGAAGAGCTTCACCAACCCCACATGTGACAGAGGACTGCTCTCCAAATATATAAAGAACTCAAGAAACTAGACATCAAAATACCAACAATCCAATTTAAAAATGGGATACAGACCTAAACAGAGAACTCTCAACAACAGAAGAATCTCAAATGGCCAAAAGACATTTAAGAAATTGCTCAACATCCTTAGTCATCAGGGAAATGCAAATCAAAATAACTCTAAGATTCCATCTTATACCTGTCAGAGCGGCTAAGATCAAATACACTGATGACAGTTTATGCTGGAGAGTACGTGGGGTAAGGGGAACAGTCCTTCATTGCTGGTGGGAGTACAAATTTGTACAGTCACTTGAAATCAGTACGGCGATTTCTCAGAAAATTGGGACTCAATCTACCTCAGGACCCAGCATTAGTGTGGATGCTCAACCATACTACAAGGACACTTGCTCAACAATGTTCATAGCAGCATTATTCATAATAGCCAGAACCTGGTAACAACCTAGATGCCCTCAACCAAAGAATAGATAAAGAAAATGTGATACAGTTACACAATGGAGCAATGGAGTATTACTCAGGTGTAAAAAATAATGACATCATAACATTTGCAGGCAAATGGAACTAGAAAAAAAAAATCATCCTGAGTGAGGTATCCCAGATCCAGAAAGACAAACACGGGATGTCCTCACTCATGAGTGGGTATTAGATGTGAAGCAAAGGATAACCAGGCTACCATCCACAGCCCCAGAGAAGCTAGGGAACAAGGAGGACCCTAGAGGGCTGCATGGATCACCCTGGGAAGGGGAAACAGATGAGATCCTGGGTAAACTAGGAGCATGGGAGGTGGTGCACGGGTGGAGGAGATGGGGGATGAAAACATGAGGGAAAAGAATGGTGGAGTTGGGGAAGAGACAGAGGAGAGCAATGAAAAAGATATCTTGATAGAGGGAACCATTGCTGGGTTAGGGGAAAACCTGGTGCTAGGGAAATTCCCAGGGATCCACAAGGATGACCCCAGCTGAGACTCATAGCAATGGTGGAGAGGGTGACTGAACCGACCTTCTCCTGTAATCAGATTGATGACTACCCTAATTGTCAACATAGAACCTTCATCCAGTCACTGATGGAAGCAGATGCAGAGATCCACAGCCAAGCACTGGGCGGAGCTCCAGGAGACCAGTCAAAGTGAGGAAGGGGGACCATGAGCAAGTGGGAGAGGTCAAGATCATGACTGGGTGAGGAAACACAGAAGCAGCTGACCCAAGCTCGTGGGAGCTCACAACTCTAGACTGACAGCTGTGGAGCCGCCATGGGCCCACACTAGGCCCCTGCAGATCAGAGACAGTTGTGTAGCTTGGTCTATTTGAGGGACCCCTGGCAGTGGGACCAGAATCTATCCCTGGTGCTTGAGCTGCCTTTTTGGAAGCCCATTCCCTGTGGTGGGATGGATGCCTTGCTCAGCCTTGATGCAGGGGGAAAGGACTTGGTCCTGTCTTAACTTGGTGTACCAGGCTTTGTTGACTCCCCACGGGAGGAAGGGAGGGGAGGAGTGGGAGAAGGGGATGGAGGGGGAACTGTGGTTGGTATGTAAAACAAATAATAAAAGGAAGAAAGAAAGGAAAGGGAAGGGAAGGGAAGGGAAGGGAAGGGAAGGGAAGGGAAAAGAAAAGAAAAGAAAAGAAAAGAAAAGAAAAGAAAAGAAAAGAAAAGAAAAGAAAGCAGGCGCAGAAATGCTCACTGGGAGACTTGAAGAGTTGAGACAATGGCCCAGAAAGCCAGTGACAAAGCCAAGGGACAGAAAATAGCTCTAACAGGGTAAGATCACAGGGTAAGGACCAGATGAGAAGCCACAGCATCCAAATGGTGCTTTCAAAAAGGGAGGGGAAAAAAACTCATCACAAGACACCAGCTGCCTGACTAAAGGCCTCCTGAGTGCCTGCAAAATAAATAAATAAATAAAAATAAAAAAAGACAACACTCACACCAAGACATAGCCGTGGACCTTCACAACTCAAAGGAGCTGTTCCTGACTCAAGGGCAGGAGGGCTTGTGTGGGTGGAACCAGTCCTGGTGCACGCTGCACTCCAACAGAACACAGCTAGAACACAGCAATCTTCAAATTCCCTAGAGGAGGCCGCAGGACACTGGCATACACGCTTGTATCACCAGGTTCAAAAGAGTGGGCTGGAGGTCAGTCTGGGCTACAGATCATCACCCTGTCTCAAAACAAACAAAAAAATAACTACAAGGAGATATAGCTCAGTAGCTAAGTGTTTGCCTAGAACATGAGACCCTGTCTTATCCCTTGGGACTGAAAACACAATTCTGCAAGAAAACCTACAACTTCACACCACGCCACACCACCAACCGACAGGTAAACACAAAGAGCTCACTCACGCCCTAATTCACTAGGGGAGCGCATGCTGCACTACCCCACCACCCCACCCAAGGGTGCCAGCAAAGACAGGGTACACATAGGTGTCCACCAGGAGACAGCAGCAAAGGAACCTAGGGAACATGGCCAAGAGACCAGAGGGGAGCAGTGGACCATGCTGGAGGGCCCCAGCCCAGCAGAGCTCAGGATAGCTGGTGAGGAAGACCTGGAAACACCCCGAGACAGCACTTCACCACTGCGGCCCAGACTGTGGGCTGCTTAGATGCTGCTGGCAGAGCTGACCAAGGTCACGACAGGAGCTCTGCCAGGACCGAGGTGCTGTGAGGAGAAGGTGACAGACCCAGACCTAAATCCTCATCTGCAGAATCCTGGGTCCAGGGAGCACCCCAAGAACTAGAACTGGCAGCAGGGACAGGCAAGCGCCATGTTTCCCAGCAAAACCATGTGCATCCAATCTATGTTTTCAATAAAGACTAAGAAAACCTGAGTAAAAACAAAAAGGGCAGGGAGCCCACCAGACCTTCAAACCTCAGAGTCTAAAATTCCTCTGTACAAACAGGAAGAGATGTAAACTACCAGGATAAGACCTAGCTACACTTTGGTAAGCGTTTGCATAAAGCTTACCGTGTCGGGCCACTCACTAAGACACCCGGGTAGCTTTCAACGCTAGTTTCTTTTGCTGACCGTAAGCCTTGAGAAAACATGAGGGAAAGTCTCTGAATCCATCACACGTCTTTAGGCCTCTGCAGAGGCTCCGGTATTCTCTGCAGCAAGCTAGGTCACATCTTGATTTGCCCAGAGTAAAGTCTTACACTCCAGTCCAGGCTGGCCTGGAAATGACCGTGGAGTTCGGACTTGAAATCACAGCACACCTCTCGCCTAGCTTTCCAAACGCTACAACAGTAGGCATAAGCCAATGCCCAGTTCCAAGAGCAATTTAGGATTGGGCACAGTCCCCTGCCGGTCGGATGTTCCAATGGCCTCATTTTCTTATCCGAAGCCATTTGGCACCAAGACACGCTGGTAGATTGCACTGTAAAAATCAGTTATGAGAGTGACTATGACCACCGGACGCCAGGCCAGCGCAGGCTCTCCACAGCAGGAGTAACGCATGCAGGTCTACTTCCCGCACACACTCCAGCCACAGGATTCCATTAGTGGTAATCACCCCAGCTAGGGCAGCACAGAGAGCATTAGCAGGGAGACCGGGCGGGGCCCACTTCCTGCAGGTACCCGTTTCCAAGCAGGCAAGTCTGAATCACGAGGAAAAATCACCCAAACACAGTTGTGTGTGTGGCAAGAGACCAGACTCCTGGACCAGGGCCTGGAGGGTGTGCCCCATAAAACCACAGGAAGACGGAACAGGCTCACCCCTTACTAGCTGCTCATACCGCATCTTGCCATGGACCAACAGAAGAACTCCACCAACTTGCACCAGACCAGAGAGGCAGCTCAGCTCCACAGTGGGCACAGCAGCGCCAAGAGGACAAAACGCGCTCAAATCAGGACACCAAGAGACCGCCATGCCCAGAAACACTACTTTCAGAGACATTCGCTCTTCAATCTTGAAGGTAACCAAGTGTCTGTACCTATCACTATCACTAACCTTCCCTGAGTCAGGGGCAGTGACACACCTTTAATCCCAGCACCTGGGAGACTGGGTGAGGTAGGCTGCTCCGAGCTGGAGGCTCCCCTGTTCCAGGACAGCAGAGATACACAGAGAAACCCTGTCTCAAAAGAAACAATAAAGTACATTCCCTGGTCTGGGACTAGAACCAAAAGCTATTAATGTTTAAAAAACATGAAGATGGGTCCACCATGCCTGACACCCTGAGTTCATCTTGGATCTCGCACACGGTAGGAAAGAACCAACTCCAGAAACTGGGTCTCTGACCTCCACACAGGCCACGGCACAAGGACATGCACACCTGCAGGACATGCACATCTGCACACACACACACAACTGTTTTAGTCTCAGAGCTGGAGGGATGGGTCAGCAGTAAAGAGCACTTGCTGCTCTTGCAGAGGACCAGGGTTTGGTTCCCAAACACACACAGGGAACTGCTCACAACAACTGCCTGTTAACTCCAGCTCCGGGGATCCGAGGATATAACCGCAGAGCAAACACATGGTGCACATGCAGTCAGACACATGCGCATAAAATAAATATTTTTTTTTTTTTTTTGGTTTTTCGAGACAGGGTTTCTCTGTGGCTTTGGAGCCTGTCCTGGAACTCGCTCTGTAGACCAGGCTGGTCTCGAACTCACAGAGATCCGCCTGCCTCTGCCTCCCGAGTGCTGGGATTAAAGGCGTGCGCCACCATCACCCGGCATAAATATTAAAAAATAATTTACAGCCTTGCCCATTCCCTACAGGAGGGTAGGGAGGACATTTCAGGGATGGGAACAGTATGTGGCTCAGCGGAATAACATAGACAAAGGGGTCAAGCAAAACCATTTCTTAGCGATGAGGGAGCGTTAAGATGGACGGACATAGGTACAGAAAGACTGAGAGGTGCAAGGGCTGGGGTCAAGCACCGGCCAAGCACGGTATAAACTGTAAGTCATCCAACCAACGGGGGGAGAAGCAGGAGGCTGAGTTCAAGGCAAACCTGGACAACATGAAGAACTCGTCTTGGGGAGAAAAAGACGTAAGTAACAGGAAGATGTATGTACCTGACTTTCCTCAGTTATTCTGCAATCACACAAGACCGCAGAGTAAGGCAAAGTATGTGACAGAAGTCACCAAATTCAAGTCACCAAGGTCTGTGAGAATCCTACAGGGCATCAGTTAGCTGTTCAGGAACACCAAAGTTTCCACCGTCCCTGGGCAGCCTCACACCGGGCACACACACAGAACCCACTCTCCCCATCACCTACGCCTGAGAACACGGACAACACAAAGAACCCCGGGCCTCAGCTCCAGGCCCCTAGACACCCTGTCTCTGCATTCGGGAAGCCTGACGCTTTCCAAGCCTGTGCCTGGTCTCCTGGGCCCCAGTCACCTGAACCTTCTTAGGGCTCATCCTGCAAGGGTTGCTGACCATCCGAGGCCAGGGACCTGCATATCTGGAGCCCTTATATGGTTGGTTCCCTGTGACTCATCGACAGGAGGGCCAGAAAGTGCTAAACCTCCTTCTGTGTGCAGCCTCACCCATGAAGCTCTTGGAACCTAGGCCTCGCCACTGAAAGTCCCTAAGGCACCCAACCACCCCCAGGGTGCAGTTCTGAGCAGGGCAACTAGAGCAGGTATCTCCAGGAGGGCAGTTAGGGGAGAAGGCGAGAGCACAGCCCTGTAAAATACACCACACGAGGGGATGGGGAGGCCAGAGGCAGAATTAACTGCAATGGTCTTGATGTCTTATTTCCCAGACTTCCAACGTGCTAGTGAACACCCTTCCTGGCTACCCAGTGCACAGGTCTCCTCACAGCAAGGGCTTGCTGCCCAGGAGCTCCAGGAGGGACACAGGATAAAATCAGCAAGTAGATAGTTAAGATTCCTTAACTATCATCCCTTTAAATCACCTATACTTGCAAACACAAGGGTCTCTTAACTCAAAACCTCAAAGCATGCTGACTTCAAGCCAGCCCTCTTATACACATCACTTCCCTAATTCAGCACATTTTAAACTTGGGGTCATGAACCTGTAGGCTGTGCAATCAATTCACTGTTAAAACCAGCTTTTTCTTAACGTGCCAGACTGCATGTTAACACAAGGAGTAAGGAAACAGAGCTAGGATCTGAAGCTTTAGCTTCCAGCCTCTCTCTTACAAGGGTCACAGCCCAGGAAAGCCTTAAAAGTGCTACAGAATCCCATACACAAATACACAGTACCCCAGAAACAGACCCCTGCCAAGTCTGGTTCTCAGCACCCTTCACACGCCTAGTGCACATTACATACACACAAATTTCATTTCTTGAGACAGGGTTTCTCTGTGTAGCCCTGGCTGTTCTGGAACTCACTCTGTAGACCAGCCTAGCCTCAAACTCACAGGAATCCGCCTGAGTGCTGGGATTAAAGGCGCGTGCCACCATCCCCACCCCCACCCTACCCCACCCCCGGCACAAAATATCTTTTACCAAAGAATTTTGTAAGCAAAAAGCTAATTTTTTTTGCACCATAACTTAATGCAAACTCTAGCATGAAATGGGTGCTCCCACCTCCAGCTTAGGTATTTATGTTCACTGAACTCATATGCATAAAGCAAGGGCTGCTCGCTACAATGACGGCAGGGGTACTTACAGCCACAACTCAGCTGCCACCCTCAGCTTGTAATCTAGTTACCCTCCATCACAAAACCAAGAAAATCCCCTAAAGTTTCATCAAAAACAGTCAGGTTGGGGCTGGAGAGATGGCTCAGTGCTTATGAGCACTGGCTGCTCTTTCAGAGGATCCAGGTTCAATTCCCAGCACCCCACATAGCAGTTTATAACTGCCTGTAACTCCAATTCCAGGGGATCTGCCACCCTCACATGGACACACATGCAGGCAAAAAAAGCCAATGCATGTAAATAAACAAAAACCAGCCAGGTGTGCCACCACCCACCCCCTCACCAAGGACCACGGAAGAGGTGTCAATCAACCACTCAACCTAAAATAAAATGATGTGTAACAGTCGCCAAAGGAACAATAAAGCGGAGCATGGGGAATGGGTACTGTCTTGAGGGCAATGAAGAGCCACCCACCTACACCAGTTTACCTTGGTCCATTCAACTCCTACCTCATGATTCACAGAGGTAGAGATAATATCTTTCTTCATCTGTAATAATCAACAGATGCCATAAAAATAGTCCTTATACTAAAGCATTCCTGAATTCAGGTGAATTTTCTTTTTTTTTTTTTTTCGAGACAGGGTTTCTCTGTGGCTTTGGAGCCTGTCCTGGAACTAGCTCTGTAGACCAGGCTGGTCTCGAAATCACAGAGATCCGCCTGCCTCTGCCTCCCAAGTGCTGGGCCAAAGTTTTCTTGTTTGTTTGATCAAGGGTCTCACTGGAAGCCTTAGCTGGCCTGGAACTCAGTAATGTAAACAAGGCCAGCCTTCAACTGACAAGAGTCACCTGCCTCTGCCTTCTGAGGGCTGCCTTCTGAGGGCTGCCTTCTGAGGGCTGGGATTATAGACAGCCTTGACAGCTTGACAAAGAATTTAACCCATCTCCTAAGTCCTAGCCCAGAGGTGAGATCGCGGTTCCTCAGAAGAATCATGCCTATTTCTCCCCAGTTTTATACTGGCTAGAGTCAAGGCCAGGTGTGCCTTTAATGTAATCCTCCAAAGAGCTCCTAGAGAGGCCGCAGCTGCTGACTCCAGGCTGCAAACAAACGTGCTCCTTTGACTTTCCTGGGGGGGGGGGAGGCTCTTTCTCCAATAGGACGCCAAAAAACTATCATGTGGTTTGAAGATGTATACAAGGGCAGGAATGACTGTGGGAAGCCACTTTCCCTCCTCTATGGAACCAAAACAGACACAAAAAAAAAATTAATCTACTGAAAAACAAAAAACAAGACCACTGAGAAAATACACGGGGGGGGGGGGGGACACAAAGTTATTGACTTTTTTCTTTTCCTAGGATGAAGAATTTTGGCCCATTCTTTAAAAACAAAAGGGAGGGAGCCGGCTTCGCAGCACTGTGCCAGGATTAAGCATCTTTTCAAACACTTTCTTTTACAAAGGCTGAGGTTAGTGGGCGCCAATGTTGGGTCCCCATTAAGACACTGAAGTAGCCAGGAAAAGGAAACACTGAAGAAACGGTTAATGTCCCAAGAGGTCCTTGCTCTACTGGTTAAGAAAGTATTTCTCATTCAGTCCACCCTTATCTCTTGCCTCTAAATTCAAACCAAAGCAAAGCTGTAGGAGGCCGCAGCTGACTTGTAACTAATGGCCGGCAACATCAGGATTTTACAAGCACAAGGTGCGGCTCCACGACCGTCTTTTTCCAGTCGCTCTTAACTCCAACTTTATTATCCCTAAAAAAATTAAAATGACTAGGGTTCTAGTGGTCACTAAAGTACTGACTTTAAGTTTCTATTTTTCTAGAGTTCAAACCTGGTCAATGAAATCCAGTTTTCTTCTCGAGGTTATGAATAAAAAAAAATTTAAAAAAGGAAGGAGGATAAGAAATAACCTCAGAAGAGGCGGGCAGAAGCGGTAAGGGCCAAGGCCTGGGACACTGCAACTCAATCCTGAACCAGAGAAAACGCGCCTGTTGCATCTATAAAACGATAATTGTCAATATTCGGGGTTTTAGCAAAAGTCTTCCGTTGACTCGCTTGGGAAAGCAAAACTCTGGTCCTGCGGTCTCAGTCGCAATCATTCTGTCAGCATTTGTGCGCTTACAAACTTCACAAGTTAAGAGCAGACTAGTGATTGTTTTTCAAAGAACCAAAAACAGTCCTCAATGACGGGGGAAAAAAATGTCCGTGCATTCATGTAAATTTGAAATTCAACTCCCTCACGCCGCCCCCCATCCCCTCCACAGAAAAGTCACGGGGCAGGCAAAGAAGACACAAAGTATGGGCTGGGACAAGCCGGGGAGCAAACGGGTCTCAGAGGGAAAAGTCCAGCAGCGGAGTCCTGGCACCCGAGGGGCGAACCTGGGCTCTGCACACCAGGGCGCACGCGGAGGTGTGGATTCCGCCTCCCTGCTTCGCAGCCTCGCACTTTTCCGCACCAGGCTCCCCAGCGAGGTTACACCTTCCTGCACCCCGCCCTGCGGCCCGCCCGGCCTGGGAGCAGCCGGGGCGCGCTCCCCGCCCAGCGCACGGGTCTCCAGTCGGGGGGTGGGGGTGGGGGGTGAGTCCGGGGAGGGAGACTCTTGGGGACCTCGGAGTCGCGCTGCCTCCGTCCCAGGCCCACACAGGGCCCGGGCACCCAAGCGGGGCCTCCAAGGGCACTAGTTCACACTCCCGCCCCGGATGGGCCGTCGGCCTGCGCGTCGGAGTTGGGGAGCGCAAAGCTCCCTCCCGCACTCCGCCTCGGCCCCAGGCCTCGGCCCCCACGGCCCCTCCACGTGCACACACACCGGAGAGCCCCACCGCCCGAGCCTCTGGCGAAGATCCAGTGGGAAACGGGCCCGCCGCGGGGGGGGGGGGGGGAGTAGGCGGCCGTGTTGACACCGCCAAGTTGCCAGCTTCCGCCCCGGCCGCAGCTCGCCCGCCCCCGCCGCCCCAGCCTACCTGCATGCCCGGAAGGCCCGACTGCACCGGGGAGTGGGCCATGGCGCTCAGCGCCGCCACTTCCTGGCCCGGGACGCGCGGAGCCGCGCAGCGAGCAGGCCCGGGGCCGCGCGCAGCCCTCGGGTGGCGGGGCGGGCTCTGGAGCCCGAGGCCACCGTACTCGGGGGACGGTCTCAACGGAGGCTGGCGAGCCGCGTCCCCATACACGGAGCCCGGGGCGGGCGGCGAGGGGCGCGCGCGGGGGTGGAGGGAGAGCCTCGCGCGACTGCGGCTGCTTCTCCCGAGGCTCCCGCCGCTGTTCCGCCGCGGTGCTCGGGTAGAGGCCGGCGGCCTGGGCCCGCGAACGCTGGCCGCCTGGAGCCGAGTGGGCGCGCACAG
>NC_022019.1:33064622-33080527 GCF_000317375.1 Microtus ochrogaster
GGGCGCCCTAGGCCGCAGTCGCGCCTCCCTGCGGGCGGGTGAGCGAGCGGCCGGGAGGGCGGAGATCCACGGGGGCTCCGCGGGTCGCGCTCGGGGTAGTGCGCGCAGGGGGTGGTCTTCGGGACCCAGAAGCGGGTGGGCCTCTCTCGCGGAGTGGGGGAGCGGAGAGCACTGCCCCCTCCTGCTCTTCCCTCTGCACCCTCCCAGGCCCTCCAGAGGCCGGAGTCTGCACTCGGGGTGTCCCCGGAGTGGCCTAGCCAGGGGCCTGTTCCCAAAGACCCGGGCGGATGCGTCTTCTCTATCAGGGCGAAGTTTCCAGCCTGACCAAGAAGGAAACCCCAAGGGTAGATAGAGAGGGTTGGTGTTCGGTGTCTTGGCTACTGAACTCAGCCTCGCCTGGGCCGCCGGGTGTGGAAACTTAACCAGACGGAGGAAGGGCTGCTCCCCGCACTCCCCTCCACCCCTGCCATCTCTAGCAGCGCACAAGAAGGGGAAAGTGGGGTGCGGAGGGGTGACGGAGGAAGGGTAGACAATAGAAGGAAACCGCGTCTAGACTCTAACCCAGCCCTCCCCTCGCTTCACTGCTCCTGAAGCCGCCAGGCCCACTCTGGGCACCAGTTCTGCCCGCCTTCTAGCCTGCCTCTTCTGCAGCCAACAAGGAAGGATGGACTGGGTCCGTGCGCCTCCAGGAAGTACTTTATTTACAAGTGGCAAATAGGAAGTGGTCGAAGAGTCTTTCAGAATCGCTGCGTCTCACAGTCTAGGAGCCCTGAGGCCTCCTTCATGAATGGCCATTCTGCACCACGGCTGTGCAAGGTTAGGCATGCAAAATGAGTTCCCAAGGGTCAGAAATAGGAGGCCAGGCGTAAATCCGCGACTGAGGTGGGGAAGAGATTATTCGCTGAGGTGTCCTTGTATTCCAAGGTGTTCCAAGAGCATGGGCTCCCTCCGGGCCCTGCATCAGGAGAGAATGTCAACCCGATTCTGTTTGGAAACCCGGGCAACTGCCTACGCATCCTCCAGTATCCTTCCAAAAGTCTTCATGATGGATGACGCTGGGTCACCTGAGAAGCTTTGCTACCTTTCAAGAGTGAACTAAAAAGCATTGAAAGTATGAACCCCGATACCCAAGAGTTTATGTGTTAAACAAACAGTCCGATCCTAAAAACAAAACAAAAAAGCACATAAAGAATATGGGGGGCAGGGTGTGGGTCCTGCCTAGAGTAACTCGAAGGAAAATACAGAAGAGTCTCTGCTAAGAGACTTCAGCTTTGGGGAAAGTACCTTGTGATGTGCTTCAAGGGTGTTGTGAGTAGTTCGCGCCTTCAAACCTAGCAATTGGGAGGCAGAGGCAGGCAGATCTCCGCAAGTACAAGGCCAGCATGGTCTACAAAGAGAGTTCCAGGTGTGGTGGCACATGCCTTTAATCCCAACACTTGGGAGGCAGAGGCAGGCAGAGCTCTGTGAGTTCAGGGACAACCTGGTCTACGTAGTGCCAAGACAGCCAGGGCTAGTCAGATTTCATTAGGTTCCATGTTTCGTAATTGTGGTGGCTGAATGATAATGTCCCCCCTACAGGCTCGTCTGTTTGTACACTTGATCCCCAGGTGGTGGGTACTGTTAGGGGAGGTATAGGTGGCTCAGCCTTCCTGAAGGAAGTAGTCACTGGCAGTGGGCTTTCATGTGTCAGAGCCTGGTGCCCTTCCCAAGTGTGAGCTCTCAACTTCCTGCCCTCAGCTGCCATGACAGACTCGAGTCCCTCTGGAACAACAAGCCCCAACAGACACTTTCTTATAAAAGTTGCCTAAGTCATGGTGTCTTGTCACAGCAACAAAACTGTAACTAATACAATAATATAGATATTTTCCTTACATATTGTCAGGAAAGATACAGGACACAGAAAAACATGGAGTCCAAGGCCAGTCTCTCCAACATACTGAGCTACAGACCAGCCTGGGCTATGTGAGACCAGAATAATAAATAGGTAAATAAAAAAAAATAAAAAGGTAGTATTTACACACACACATACACAGAGAAAGAGAGAGAAGCCCAGTTATACACCCAATTTTCCTTGTACTTGAAAATGATTTCTTCAGTCACTGCTAACCCCAGCCTATGAAGACATCGTACTAAAATAAATATTTGCCAAGGGTCAGCACACTCAGGCCTATAGCATGGCGGTGATGGGAAGAAGGGAGACAGTTGGAACGCTACAGAGCTCTGACCGATGACTGTAGAGAACTTAGAAATGCCTTTGCTGGGCTAAGTTTCAGCAGAGAGGCCACAAGAGACTGGGGGTGCAATGCGACATAATTTACAGAACATGATCAGCATCTCCTTTTGTACCCCATCACGGGTGAACTTGTCACTCACAATGGGATCTGACTGACCTGGGCACAGTGACCGGCGTTCAGTGGCTGTGACTCCCTTACTGGCTGATCTTGGGCCTCATTGTACTACTGAGTACCACGTTCCTGGAAAGAGAAGCAGTCAGTCATGTGGGAGTTGCCGGTTCGCATACAACCTTTGCAGGTGTTTCTCAGTGTCCGCAGGACAGTGGATGGCTCCTTCCCTTCTTTGGCCAGAGCAGAGAAGGTTGACAGGATCCCCGTACAGAATCAGATCCTGCCCAACGGCAAATTGTTTGCATATATTCATTCATTCATTCATTCACCCCACCTGTTGTGAATGAGAACTACCTGTCAAGCCTGCAGTCCAGGGCTGGGCATGCAAACCCTGGAACCTGGGCGCTTCCCTGATGCCATCCTAGAAACCGAGTCTCCCCAGTTCCTAACTTCGGAAGTATACAATACCATAACTCGGTTATAATAGCTGCTTTTGTGGCTAAGTGGGGGAGCGATCATCATCTCTGCCTCCTATCATTTTCTCGGCACCTCCAATACATAATTATGACAGATTGTACACTTCCCTAATTCCAAAAAGAGACTGTGAGGGGCTCCATAAAGATTATGCATGGCTCTGGTCTCCATGGAGATACTAATACATCAAATTATTTTAATCCCTTTCTTTGCCTTTCATGTTCACTTAAAGACATGAACTGAGCAATGAATTGTGCTCTTGACATGTATTCTGGGCCACACAGAACACTTCCACATGCCTACATGGAACCTTTTCCACATAAGGGGCTCCCCGTTTATCAGTCTCCCCTAAACCAATTCTAGTCTCTGCCAAGCTCGAAGAGCAAGGCATAAAACAAGAGTTCAACAATAACTCTCACTCTTGACTTTCTGAGTCGGAAAGATAAGCACCCCCAAATGTCCCTTTATAAAGAACAGCTAGGCAACCCAGTCATTAGCAATTTAAATGCACAGATTAAAGAAAGGGGCTTACACAGTGAACTTTAAGAGAGAAATGTTAGCTGGGCAGTGGTGGCACATGCCTTTAATCTCAGCACTTGGGAGGCAGAGGCAGGCGGATCTCTGTGAGTTCGAGGCCAGCCAGATCTACAGAGTGAGTTCCAGGACAGGCTCCAAAAATCTATACAGAGAAACCCCCAAAAGAGAGAGGGAGAGAGAGAGAGATAGAGGATGTGGGATTCCCCACTGTATGCTGTGAATACCATTGGTTAATAATGAAGCTGGATTGGCCTCATAAGGTAGACCAGAAATACGAGTAGATGAGCAGATTGATAAGTAACCAATAGCTACTTGGCAATTCTTACACTTGTCTAGGCCCTGGAGACAGATGATTAGCATCTATGTGAAGAACACATGCCATTGTTGTCCCGTGACATATAGCAAGGACACCAGCTACACGGGAGCAGGCACGAGTAAAGCATCATACAGCGGCCAAGGAGGCTCCCACAGGACACAACTCCCAGATCACCTTTTCATCGCAGCCTGCGTTAGTCTGCTGGGGTCTGAGGTCAGGGTGCTGGCAGAGGTGGTTTCTTCTGAGGCTCCAGGCTGGCTCCCCTCCCCCGTCTTCTGAGTGTGTTTTGTCCTGATCTCTTTTTAAGGACAGCAATCAGAACAGATTAGATAAGGGGTACCCTAATCTACCCTGTCTCCAAGAACAGACACATTTCTGCTCGCTTTCTTGTTGGTGAGGGTTAGGACTTCTGAATTGCAAGGAAGGACACATGTAACCCTATTTGCACAAGCTGTCAGTTGGAGTTTGTTCCAGGGTTTTCCCAGTCTCAGCTGGTGGAATGAGCTAGCCTCCACTCTCCTTTCCCGTGCCTGTGGGCAGGTATTGCTTCATCTTTCCTAGGCTGTAGTCCAGTGGTTTTATCACGCAGGGAAGCTGGGACACCACCCCTCTGTCCAGGAACTTAGAAAGTTTCTCTGGTGAGTGCCCCCAAGGCAAAGAAATCACTTGGAATGCGCGGCAGGAACTCCCAGGGAAGAGTTTAATGGATCCAGGGGACACATAAGCACTGATTTCAGGCCACCTTGTCCAAATAAGAGCTTTCCCCTCAGCTCCAGCTCTGTCCCTGTGTGTGACTACAGTTTGGAAATGCAATGTCCCGGAAGAGCAGAGTCTCAAAACCTTATTCAGGCAGGGAAGCTCTTGGTTGCATCGGGGGGTCAGCCCCTACGGAACTGTAGACAGTTTAGACGCGCCTACTAGAACAGGCTCACTAGAAAAATTCTCGTGTGAGATTTTTCTCAGCAAAGAGCCAATTAACAAGGCTTGTCACACTCTGAACAGTGGCCACTTGACCCTGCCAATCAACTTCTAAAGGCTTCAGTACACAAAGCCTCATGGAGTGCCGTGTGTGTGGGTTTCCCTCCCTCTCGAGGTTGGGTGTGGGTTTCCCTCCAATAAGCTGGGTTTGCTCTCCAGTAGACTCAGAAAGGACACAAACAAAATCATCCCCCAAAGCGTGATGTCATTCGTCCTACAAGAACAGGATGCCACTCCGCTGCTCAAAACCTCCTGGCCCTGGCTCCTGACAAGGGAAATACATTGTGGAAGATGATTTTAATTAATGACATCTTGAATTTTGCAGACAAATGGATGGAGCTAGAAAACATCATTTTGAGTGAGGTAACCCAGACCCAGAAAGACAATTATCACATGTACTCACTTATAAGTGGTTTTTAAACACAAAGCAAAGAAAACCAGCCCACAAATCACAATCCCAGAGAACCTAGACAACAATGAGGACCCTAAGAGAGACATACATGGATCTAACCTACATGGGAAGTAGAAAAAGACAAGATCTCCTGAGTAAATTGGGGACATGGGGACCTTGGGAAGAGGGTTGAAGGAGAGGGGCGAGTCAAGGAGGGGAGCAGAGAGAAATGTATATAGCTCAATAAAAATCAACTTTAAAAAAGATGATTTTAATTTTCACTTTAATCAGGTCTGCAGAATTATGAGCCCAAAGAACGCTGTATAGTCGCACAAAGTAAAATGTGCCAAGGAGTCACAGTTTCAGAGTCAGAATACAAACGACTTCAGTAAGCCTGACGTCATTGCAGAAATGACCCTGCCTTCAAGGATTCTCCTGCGAAAAAGGCATATATAGCATATATAGACTTTCCAGCCCTTTTTTTTTTTTTTTTTTGTTTCCTAGTTAGGTTAGTGATGCTATTGAGGCCCTTTGCATAACAAGTACCAAGAACTCCCCTCCAACCTCAGCAAGTACAAGGGAGAATTTTTCACAACTTGAAGTGAGTTATGGTTTCAATCTGAAATGTTTCCAGCAGGCTCATTTGTCATTGTGTTATGGTTAGTTGGTTTGGGGGCCTATTTTGCTTTGGGTTGTTTTGGTATTTTGGGGTTGTTTTTGGTGTGTGTGTGTGTGTGTGTGTGTGTGTGTGTGTTATGCCTGCACAAAGTTGACATTAGGTTTCTTTTTCTTTTTTTAAAGATTTATTTATTATGTATACAATATTCTGCCTGCATGTATCCCTGTGGGCTAGAAGAAGGCACCAGGTGTCATTACATTACAGATGGTTGTGAGACGCCATGTGGGTTCTGGGAACTGAACTCAGGTCCTCTGAAAGGGCAGCCAGGGCTCTTAACCACTGAGCCATCTCTCCAGCCCCATTAGGTTTCTTTTTTAAATCAAAGTTGACAACGGGGGAGGAGGCAGTAATCATAAATAAATAAATAAATAAATAAATAAATAACCAAAGTTGACAACAGGCATCTTTTGCAATTGCTCTCACCTTACTGAAGAAGGGTCTCTCACTAAACCTGGAGCTCACTGATTTCAGTAAGTTTAGCTAGTCAGTTTACTCCAGGAATCCCCTTTTCTCGGCCTCTGGAATTCTGGAATTACATATGTCCACTATGCTTGCCTGGCTTTTCCGTATGTTCTGGGGATCTGCATGCCAGTCCTTTTACTTATTTATTTAGGAGCAGTTTTTGTTTTGTTTTTGTTTTCTTTTGAAACAGGGTCTTACTATATAGACCAGGCTGGCCTTGAACTCACAGAGATCTGCCCTTTTGAGTGTTGGAATTAAAGGTGTGTACCATCACGGCCAATCAACCAGTCCTTATTCTTGCACTGAAAACACTTTCCCCAAAGACTCATCTTCCTGGTGCCCCCCCTCCAATCTTTTCAACTATTTTTTTTTGTTGTTGTTTTTGTTTTTGAGACAGGGTTTCTCTGTGGTTTTTATACTGAATTAAAAACAACACAAAATAGAGAGGAATCATCAACAGATCTTCTTAAAGGTCATCCAGTCTCAGAGTCACAGCCAGAGAAGCAACACACCTCACCGCTCAGAGTGCAGTTAGCGTGGGGTCTCTAGAGGGGATGCTAGCTCTTAAAATCAAATTGCTGGGCCAGATCCAAGATCCTGAATTTAACCGAACTTTAGAAACACACTTTTACCGCCCATCTACCAAAATACCTCCCATTCAGATCAACGACTTGCTGATTCGACTCTTTCAAATTCTAAAAATACCCATCCTGACTCATCGGTCGGAACACCAGGAACCTCAGAGATAACACAGTTCCCAACCCTACTGTATTGTTCACGTTCTCCCTCAGCTTCCTCCTCCAAGTCTTCCCCAGCTCCCCTGCACCAGACCGAGGTCTCAGCTGGGCCGCACTAGTAGGTCACTTAAGTATTTCAGCTCGTGATTGCAACATGACTTCTTGGATGTACCCTGACACCCCTCCTTCTCTGTCCTGTCACCCACAAGAATCTTGCCTTCCTCTTGCTGGTCTTCTCCACTGACAATGCAATTTTCAAACCCTGCTCCTGTTTCCCCAGCCTCTGACCTTGCAAGAAGCCACACTTCTGACTTCTGCAGGAGCGTGTGTACTACTATGCCGCCTGTGTTAGCAAAGAAGGAGTCTCCTGGACCCACTTTTTTTGGCTTTGTTTTTATGAGTGTAATATCTCTCTAAAATAAGATCTCACATAGCTTAGGCTGGCCTAGAACTCATTATGTAACTGAACTACTTATCCTCCTGCTTCTACCCCCAAGTGTTAGCTTTATAGACAAGGACCACAGAGAAAGCAGGCTCATGTTTTCAGTACCTCTCCCCAATCTGGTGACTATTGTGAGGTTTGAAGCACCTTTAGGAAGCTGCAAGGTCACTGGGGTCACTTATAGGTCATCCCCACCGGATTCCAGTAGCTCGGTGCCTCCAGTGTGTGAAGGTGGACAGCCATTAGCACACACTCCTATTGCCACGTGCTGAGCCTCCCTGCCTTCCTGCCTTTTGTCTGTAAAGGATTGAAATCCACTGAGAAAGAAAGAAATCTTTCTCCAGTTGTTGCTACTGGGTGTTTTGGTTTCAGTAGCACAGACATAACTAGTACGGGTGGACTCGGGGACAAGGGCAGAGCCCTTTCTCTCCTTTCATGTTCCCATCAGGTACAACCCTCATCTGCTCTCTGCATATGACAGCAAGAGCTACTCTGTGGGGTCCTCGTAGTTCCAGAGAGAAGAGTATCTTTGCGGGGGGTGGGGGATGGGGGGGGCGTATATGAAATCTCACTGGATAAACCTAAGCTAAGACATACTCTTAGCACCAGTGAGAGAAGAACCTGATCCAGATGGCCTGCCATGCTGCAAGGTGGGGGGCCATTCTGCAGAGGGAAAAGATTCTAGGCATGATATGACCTGCCCTGAGGCTGCCCAGCACATGTATGGACACAGGACACACACACACACACACACACACACACACACGTCTGCTCATACAATGTGCCTTTACACACGTACAGCTCGTATGATTTTCCTGGGGAAGTGTAAGACATGTCTATTCACTTCGAGTAGAGACCACACTGAGAGCCCACCGTGAAAGGATCCAGCCTAGTGACACCACACGTTTATTGGGTTGCACCACCCCTGGGCTACACTGTTGGAGAGGTCCTAGTCCAGTGTTCGCCCCTTCCACAGCTCAGGAGGGGCGGGCCTCCTGAGGAATTCCAGGATGGTGGGCCGTGGGCCTGGGACCCCAGTAAGCCTCTCTGATGCCCACACAGGGGAAAGCTAATGACTGGAGTCACCTGCCGGCCATGACAGCTGCTCCGAATCAGAGATGGCCATGGTCTGCAGCTGGTGGGGTGGGTAAAGGAGGTGCCCCCCAGCCTGGCAACTTGAGTTCCATCGCAGAGGGTAAGGAGTGATTGAATGAATGAATGAATGAATGAATGAATGTAAAAACATTAAGATAGCAATGGCCATATCCAACCCGGAAGAAACTTCCACAAACACTATAGTAACTCCGTGTGTGTGCCTCCATCCCATAATAGTGCAGCCGACTCTTGCCAACCCTTTGAGTAGTCAAGTTCAATGCCAGTGCTTCTACAGAATTTCCCATCTCCTGGGTCTCTGAACAGCAGGCATCTCTGTTACTCAGGTGTCAGTGGGCCCTTCCCAGGGCAGCAGTTGATCGCCCAAGGGAAGTAGAATCCCCTCATTGCGGGGGGGGGGGGGGGGGATAACGCTGTGATAGCCACTTTAAAGGCTGTCATTTGGAAGGGGAAAGGGAGATGAGCAGGTGTCGCTGCCAGCCCAGTCTGTGTGCCACCTTCCTAGGACGTGAAGTCAGACTGTGCCGGCTCTGCTCCTTGAGGGACACCCTCTGTTCTGTAGCCCCTGATCCTGGGAGGGGATCAAAGCACAAGAGCTTCCTGGCTCTGGTTAGGGAGGATGGGGGGGTCATTATTCTAGGACAGAGGTCGCAGATTTTTCTCTTATATATCCTCCTTATAATGCCTTGATTTTTTTTTCATAACACCTCTTAGCCCAAAGAAATACCTAACAGACAAATTAAGAAACCATGTATAGCCAGTCAGATTTCTGAGTTCAAGGCCAACCTGGTCTACAGAGAGTTCCAGAACAGCCAAATAGCCATATAGCGAATCCCTGTCTCAAAAAACCAAATGGGAAGGGAGGGACGGACGGACGGAGGGAAGAAAAAACATGTATAAATAACTTAACAATACTTCTATCTTAATAATGTAGGGGGAGCCGGCTTAGTTCACTTTTGCTGCAAAATCATGGAGCCCTGAGTTCAATCCTCAGGGTTCATATAAAAATCAGGGCATGGTGGAATGCGCCTGTAATCCCAGGAACGTGGAAACAGACAGAGTTGTAAATTTCAAGGAAGGCTCTGACTAGGCAGCCTGGTCTAACTGATGAGCTCAGGTCCCAGTAAGACACCCTGCCTACAAACAAACAGACAAGGTGAGGGCCAGTGAGACGTCTCAGCCAGCAAAGGCACTTGCTGTGCACACTCAGCAACCTGAGTTTGGTCTTCAGTGGAAGGAAAGAACCACCTCGACAAAATCGTTCTCTGACCTCCACATGCATGTCATGTGCACATTCCCCAACGATAAACAAAGACTAAGCATAAATAAATAAATAAAATTGCTTTTTTAAAAAAGCAATAAGGTGTATGGTTTCTGACAAACAACACCCAAGAGTGACCCCTAATCTCTACATCCATACATACATACATGTACCTGGACACATGAATGCGTGCATGCATACATAAACACACACATGCACCTGAACACGTGAATACTTACATGCATAACATATGCATATACACATGAATGTGTACATGCATGCATAAATATATTCACACATATACATGTCTCTACACACATGAATGCACATATACATGCATATGCACATATAGATGTATACATGTAATTATATGCACATATATGCTCCTGTATACATGGATGCACATATATGTGTGTATACATCCACACACATGCATGCACCTATGTACATGAATACATATATACTTACATACACACATATACACAGAATACATGTGCCTGTACATATGAATGTGTACATACATGCATATATACACAGAGAGCAGGAGAAAGTACTATAAATGTCTAAATAACATATTTTTTAATTTTATTATTTTTATTTTATATGTATGTGTGTTTTGCCTATGTGTGAATCTGGGCACCATATATGGACAGTGCTTGTGGAGACCAGAAGAGGGCATCGGATCTCCACACCGGTGATTCTGAGCTGCCCTTGGGTGCAGGAAACCAAGCCCAGGTCCTCTGGAAGAACACAACACACCCGACTACTGAACCATTTCTCCAGTCCCTTAAAGTAAGATTTTAATTCTGCTCCTGAACCATCTCACTGACTGAAAGAAATGTATTCCTGTTGAACACTGAATAATGTCAGAACCTTAGAGCCACGACCTTCGTTTCTTGTCCACATTGAATTTTTTTTGTGTTTTTTTAATCTCATCAACTGCCAAAAATATAGCATTGACTTTGCAAATGACATGACTTCATTGCAAAAAATATTGTATGATCTAATGTTGAAACAGTATTAGCCCCTGTCAGTGTGGTGTCTGACAGATGTCTAGTCTTGCTGTATTTTCTAGAAAACATAAGATATCACATGGTACTTCTGAATCTTCAGCTGTACCCAAGAGCCTCTTGGATCAGAGTTTAGGAACTATGAGTTTTAAGGATTAGACAAACCAAGTAGAGATCAAGGCCAAGCCTGTTGAGTCAAGATATTACAGTGTAAATTTCACACATAGGCTGATGAGACCCTTGGCCATGGGGAAAATTATGGCCCCATTCAGCAGGAAGGAGGAAGAGCCTGGGGATGTTTTGAAGAAGCTGGAGGAGCAGGCTCACTTACTTCTCTGGCTTCTCCAGAGTACTAAGGGGGGGGGGATACCACATGAAAATGTGTCAACCATTCAAAAGCTTGGTGCATTGTCTCACCTGCAATCCCAGCACTTAGGAGGTAGAAGCAGGAGGGTCAAGACAATGCCAGATATGAGTCTGAGGCCAGCCAGGCTACCTGAAGCCCTATCTCAACATAACAACAACAACAACAACAACAACAACAACAAAAGCAAAGAACAACGAGAACAAACAAACACCAAGTCGTTGAGGAGATCCTCAGTCAGAAAGGTGCTTGTTCAAGCAGGAAGGCCCGCAGTCAGAGACTCAGCGCCCATCTGAAGCACCGAGTATCTGCAAACCCTCAGCCGGGAGACAGTCAGGCAGATCTCTACAGCCCTCTGGCCAGCCAGCATAGCGGAATGGTGAGCTCCACGTTCACCAAGAGGCCCTGTCTCAAACAACTGATTAATAAAGGTGCAGAGTGGCGGCTGAGAAAGACATTCAATGTTGACTTCTGTCCTGCATGTATGTGTAGACCACATGACCACACACATACGGGACACAGGTGTGGTGGCTCCCGGCACTTAGAGCAGAGCTGCCTTTAGCTGGAAGCCAGCCCGGGCTGCAGAGTTAGCAGCGTGACCCACAACAGCGACGTCAAGACCCTGAGAGCAGAGCAGGGAGCCAAACGCTGTCTTAAGAGCAGGACCACGTAAGACGACACGTGTGACGTGCCCATCTGGACCCATGTTTACTTCCGGGTGTTCGCCTGCTTTTCTGGCTCACTCTCACTCACGATAACGTAATTGTGCCTCTGGCAAGAAGCACACCTCGGATGTGGGATTGTTGGAATGGACCTGCAGGTCCTCTAGAGCGGTACTGCGTGGCTGTCTTCCAAGACAGCAGAGCTTCCTGATGACCAACTTGGCTGAGGGCTGTTTGTTTCTTTTTGCAATTTACTCAAGGACACTGAAGAAAGCAGCACACTTTACTATTTTGAGACTAAGAGCACCCTGAGTGTCAGGCTGTGATACAACGGGAAGTAGTGTCCACGCCCGTGGTCCCAGGCAACAGGACAACACCTGAGGTTCCAGAGCTCCTGGCCAATTGTCTTTGGCTGGGAGCACCCTTTTCTGGCAGGGAGGACCTTCATATTGTAGGGAGCATCTTCATCTGCCAGGGAACACTCTCTTCTGATTGGGAGTACCTTATCTGGTAGGGAGCACCTTCAACTGGTAGGGAACACCGTCATCTGGCAGGGAGCATCCTTGTCTGTTAGATCAGCAGGCCTTCCAAATGCTATGCAACTCTTTGTGGGTATGTAGACACTATGAGGAAATCCCACCTTTTGAACCTACAGAGTCCAAACTCTACAAACAATTCATCTCCTAATGCAAGTCAACCTGCTTCAGACCGAGTCTCATGGCTATCAGGGATCACCAGCTTCCCAGCCAGGCCTTCCAGCTGCTTTCCACATTGCCCAGGCCAGTTTCTCAGTCCAGTCTTTCTCTGACACCTTCTATTCCTGATCCAAGTCTTCTCTTTCTCTAAACTGTTGATTTCAGATGATGGGAAATTTGCCAAAACCAGCTTTAATAGGAAGACTGTTGTCTTACATAACTGAAAAGATACAGGTTCTCCTTGCCTGTCTTGTTTGTGATGCTGGGACCCAAATCCAGGGTCCTGTGCGTGCTGGGTGTGTCACTTCTGACCTACATCCCTGCCCTTGTAATTCTGAGGTTGTCCCTATGTAGCAGACTGCTCATGGAGTTACAATCCCCCTGCTTCTGCCTCCCAAGGGCTGGGGTTACTGAAGCATACCCCTGCCTGAGATATGATGTTTTAAAGTTAGACACAGTCAAGTATTAGGAGTAGAATTGCGAGGGATTGGGTTGGCAATGTAGCTTAATTGGGAGAATGATTGCCTAGCATGCAAGAGGCCCTGGTTCAATCTACAGTGTGACATAAATCAAGTGTGGGGTACAGACCTGTAATCTCAGAATTTGAGAAATAGATACAGGAAGTATCCCACACCAATCAAGACCACACACACCACCCAAGACTGCACACACACACACACATGTACACGCACACTCATGTAAACATGCATGCACATACACACATAAAAAAATGCAGCCTATAAGGTAGAAATCTGGGTTTACTTTGTTTCCTTGTGATCCAAGAATATTCTGGCATGAGGCAGCAGACGAATCATTTAATTAATACGTGTTTATTTATAGTTGGACATGTGTAAGTTTAAAAATTTACAATTATGTTATTTAGAAAACACTTAAATTGAAAAACTTGCAGTCATAGCTCACTGATAAGAACTAGTGGCTGGCTGGTCTGTTTTTCTTATCTTTCTTCTTTCACCCCTAATACCTGACTTTATTGTTAAGACCAATTAGAAACTGAGCTACAGGGGGAGAAGGAAAAGATCTCAGGGCTGTGGATTTGCCTCCTTGTTGTGGCAACAAAACAAAGAACAAAATAAAAACAGACCCACAAAGGATCAAAGGGGCCTTCAGGTACCTGGCATTTCAGGGCTGAGAACTGATCTGCTTCAGGCCACACTTACAGCCCCACTTATGTTTGCTGTGGGACGCCCTTCAGTGTGCTACAAATATGGGTTGCTTTCATTGGTTAATAATAAAGCTGCTTTGGCCTATGACAGGGCAGAATATAGCTGGACACGAAAGCCAAACTGAAGACAGGGAGAAAAAAAGAGGGGTTGAGAGAGACGCCAGCAGCCACCTGAGAAGATGTGAGGTAGCAAGCCACGATCCTCAGATTAAAATATAAACTAATAGAAATGGGTTAAAGGCAAGAGCAACATAGTAACAAGCCTGAGCCTCAGAGTAAAATGTAAACTAATAGAAATGGGTTAATTAAGGCAAGAGCAACATAGTAACAAGCCATGAGCCTCAGAGTAAAATATAAACTAATAGAAATGGGTTAATTAAGGCAAGAGCAACATAGTAACAATCCTGAGCCATCAGCCAAACTTTCATTATTAATATTGTAATGAATCAGCCACACAACATGGCTTACACTTCCGGGTTCCAGGGCCACACATGTGTGGACAAGCCCTCAGGCAGAAGTGACTAATGGCCCTGGGAATGTTGAAGGACACCCCCCCCTGCCTGGTTGCATCATCTACGTATGATGCAGCTGCATGAGCCCTTGCATGCATGTGTGTGTTCCGTCATCTGCATATGACATAACCACGCCATCTCCCTGTGCACATGCGCTAGGCAGCCCTTAAAAGCTGGTGGCTCCATCTTCAGCCCTCTCTCCCTCTGCACACTGACTTCCCCAGGCCTGTGCACGCCCCCTCTAATAAACCCCTAAGTGGGTTTTTTGCGAGTTCTGTGTTTCCTTCTCACTCACACCAGGTAATTTCAAATAAAAGCCTCTAAGTGTTTATTTGGGAACTAGTGGTTGGGAGAGAAACTTCCAGTTATACAGGTTTGCTGCAGGAAGACTTGCAGCCTGTGGTTACCCACCTACTGGGGCGTGGCCTCTTGTACTATATCTGGGGATGCAGAGCCTGTGTCCGGCCCCTTTTCCCTCCTTTTCGCCTGCTGCTGGCTGCTTGTTCGGATTGTTGGATTGCTGGATTCGATCTAGGTCCATAGTTCAAGCAGAGAATTCTGATTTGTGAGTTTATCCCTAAATAAATATTTCTCATTTCTGAGCTAGTGTGGGATTTCTTTTAAGCATCTGTTCATCACTTGATCCGTTCATGACAGGTTTTTTTGGTCCATACTGTCAGACCCATCCAATCCGGTGCACAGAGGACCACCCCACAGAAACTGTGTTCCATTCACTGATGACCTACACAGACATAGCTCATGGACAACTGACTGTCTTTCTCTTCATTTAAGACCCTAAGGTGGGTGACTCTGTTGCTTTCTTGAAGCGTGACCCACTGTTGGCATCTTTTGAAGTCCATTTGGGGCTACTATAACATGACCTTGCTTCTCTTATGTCCTTGGCCTGGTCTAACTCGCGTACCTGCTCAGAATCCTGAGACACACCCTTGGCCCTCACTGCCCTTTCTCCTGTTGAGTCAGTTCCATCGGCCTATTTTCTAACCCATCTGCTGCCCCTGCTCTAAAGCCTTGCTGTTTTTGTGCCCCACCTCAAGGAGCATCCATTCCCCTGGGGGCTGGTTACCCACACAGTATTTTCCAGCCAGACTCCAAACCCACTGACCAGAGCCCAGGGCTAAGAAGACGCAGGTGACTGACTGGGTACACACCAGGATTGTGTGTCACTTCCAAACCCCGAAATCTTTCTCCCTGGCCTTCAGCTCTGGCTCTTCCAGCAGCTCTTCAAGCAGTCCACCGTGCCTCATTGTGGCGCACCATGCCCGTCCATGCTCTATATACCGCCATACAGTTTGTGAACCCGGCAAGGGGCTGGACAGTGAAACACACAATGACTCACAGAGACAGACAGACAGAGACACAGGTCATCCTTGAAGCCAGAATGCCCCTTTATTGTGTCCAGGGGCAGCTTATATAGGGATCCTTCGCTGCTAGCCATGCCCCAGCCAAACCCACCAGAAACCACTCTCCTGCCATCAGGAACCCCTTGAGGGTCTCGTGCTCAGAGCAGCTGTAGGCACTCAGATCAGGGGAAAACAGTTGTTGACAAGAAATTCAGGATCTGGGGGCTCACTGCTCCCAACACCTCATCGCTCTCACACAGAAGTCTTTGGCAGTTAGTTCCCCATTCTTCTTAGAATAAAGAACATTTTCTGAGAGTGGCTCAGGACATTATGGTCCTTTTGTCTTCCACCTTTCCTGTATATCTTTTTTTTTTTTTTTTTTT
>NC_022019.1:33080893-33082920 GCF_000317375.1 Microtus ochrogaster
GGTCTGGTGCCCTCTTCTGGCCTGCAGGCATACACACAGACATAATATTATATACACAATAAATAAATAAATATTAAAAAAAAAAGTGTGGTACCCAGAGAAGCCAGAAAAGGGTGTCAGAGTTACAAGTGATTGTATGCTGTGTAATTACCTGTGAGCAAAGGCCTGACAGGCACAGCTTAATGAAAGAGGTTTTCTTTTGGCTCATGGTTTCAGAGGGAATTCGATCCATCGTTGTGGGGAAGACACAGAGACCCCATCAGGGAACGGATGAGAAACAGGACAGGACAGAGAGTAGAGCTAGGCTCTGTCTTTCAAAGGCCCGTTCTCCCTACACCAGTCAAGCCCCACTTCCCAAACAGCCACCACCAGCTGGGGAACAGCTACTCAACACATAACCCTGGAGTAGGAGGAGCTTTCTGATTTGAGCTGTAACAAGGCTTTAACTCAAGAGACGTGTAGTTAACTGTGTTTGGTGGGGAGGGTAAATGTTCTATTTGCTTTGGAAAAGAATTTTCAGTTCACAAAATTTCTTCATGTAGCAAACACATGTGAAATGCCTTTGGCAAACTCGATAAATCATCCTTTCAGATGGATAACGTGGAGACCTGAAAGCTGCAAGCAAAGAAGATTCATTCTAATGGGATTTTTGTTTGTTTGTTTGTTTTTGTTTTTTATGAGGGAGACTCCATCCCAAACATGAAGCCACTTCTGTAAAAGGCCATCATCTGACTTACCAAATATGCCCCGCATATTGCCACGTCAAGTGCCAGCACGGAAGAATAAGCTGTTGTCACGGGAACTTCTGGACTCACGAAACAAAAACAGTACCGCTGAATCTGAATCTGGGGGGTTTAATTGTTGTTGCTGCTGCTTTGGTTTTGAAGCACATAGCCCAGGCTGGCTGCAGATTCTCTGTGTAGCCACGGATGACCTTGAATTACTAATCCTTCTACCTCCACATTCTAGGTACTGGGATTACGGGTGTGCCACTACTGCTGGTTTCTTCAATTCTGGGGATCAAAAGCAGGTTTTTTTTTCCTCCAGTATTTTTGAAACAAAGTCTCGCTCTGAAGCCAAGCTGGCCTGAGCTTTAAGGAGTCTTCCTGTCTCACACCCAATAAACTTTAATGCATGATTCAACAGAAGTGCAGAAGGTCTGCACCTTACACAGTACACTGGGCTCACAGGGAAAAATAATAAACTTCCTTTTACTACTTTATTTTATTGAGACAGAATCTCACTGTAGCCATGCCTGGCTCGGAACTCTCTCTGTAGACTGGCCTGGCCTGGAACTCACAGAGATCTGCCTGCCTCTGTCTCCCAGGTGCTGCGATTAAAGACGTGCGCCACCACACGTCCCCCTATAGATTTTATTTTAGAGACAAGGTCTTGTGTTGCCCAGGCTGGCTTCAAACTCTATGTGTAGCCAATTAGAACCTTGAATTAAATGAGTGTGAGTGTGTGCACTTGAGGTCAGATACACGCGGAGGCCAGAAAAGGGTGTCGGATCCCCACCTAACACGAACTCTTGGACCTGACTTGGAGCCTCTGCAAGAGCAGTTTTGTGCTCTTGACCAATGAGCCATCCCTCTCCCCGTAACCTTAAATGTTTTATCCTTCTGTTTTCACCCTCTAAATGCTGGAACTGCAGGCGTGTGCTACCACAGAGTGGTGATGTGTTTGAGGAGCAAATCCAGGACCTCGTGTATGTTAAGCAGATGCTATTCCAATGGTGCCATGTCTCCGCTGAATGCTGATAAACACTAACAAAGTTCATGCTGGTTTAAATCACAAAATAACCCAGCTCCCAGCAAGCAGAGTGCAGAGAAAGACTGAAGGAGACTCTTCCAAAAAGTTCTGTCCTAGGAAGAGTACAGGGTAGCTAGCAGAAAGATAAAAAATTCTTACAACTGCTCAGGGAGAGGAGCCAGTTTGCAAGCACCACCTGCTGCATGATTTTGTTTATATGGAGATATCCAGGATGCAGACCCATAGGATAGGATGCAGACCCATAGGATGGGATG
>NC_022019.1:33083369-33084925 GCF_000317375.1 Microtus ochrogaster
CCCATAGGATAGGATGTAGACCCATAGGATAGGATGCAGAATATTACTTCCCCATTAAGTAATACTTCATGGTCAAAGGGTTAGAGATTTAGGGGCTGTCAGCTAATGGTCAGTACTCTTCTCTAAAACAATGAAAATGTTCTCAGTTTTGTTATAATGATATTGGTTGCACTAATCTATGAATACATGAAAGGCACCAAATTGTCCTTTTTGGTTTTAAAAAATTAACTTCATTATCATCATCATCATCATCATCATCATCATCATCATCATCATCACTATTACTGCTACTACTATACTAGTGCAGGTCACAGTGTCTATATAGAAGCCAGAGAACACATTTGTGGAGTGAATTCTTTCCTTCCACCTTTGTGGGGATTGAACTCAGGCCACCAGACTTTAGTTGTAGAGCCATCTTGCTGGCCCCTGAATTGTACACTTTAAATAGATGAACTGTCTGGTGTGTGAATTATGTCTCAATGATCCTGTGAAAAATTATGTCCCAGAGAGGCAAAAATGGTCTTAATGATACCAAGCAAGTTATTTCTATTAGTATATATTCAGTAATTGCTTGCTTTTTTTTTTTTTAAGTTGCCTATCAACCATTGGCTTTCTGTTGACTACTAAGCTCTTGCTTCTTTACACACATATACCCGCCACACGCATACGCTTCCTCTACCCATCCTCCTCCTCCCAGAGCCATACTATAATCTTGGGTAAGATCCAGTATGCAATAGTGATGACTCTCGGGTTCACGGCTAAAGCAGAGTTCCCTCTGGACTAGGGGCTGTATCCAGTGCCTGGTGCATATGACACACCTATGAGCAGACCTTAAGCCACATCCTCAGTTCTCCCTCTCGTAGCTCTTCATCTACATTCCCTGTTTCAGTAATGGAGAGGTCATTTCCCCAGGGAGCTCAGGTCAAAAGCCCCAGAGGCGTTGCTGATCTCTTCCTCTCCTAGATACTTGCCAGCAAACCTTTAGACTGCCTTCAGAATAGAGCCAGAATCCGGGGGTGGTGGGTGACCTGATTTCCTTCTCCAGGACCCACAGACTCTCAAATGTTGTCTGCTGACTTCCACACATGTGCTATGCTATGCACACACACACACGCACATGCACATGCGTGCGCGCGCGCGCACACACACACACACACACATGCATGTACGTACACAGCTTTTTAAACCCAGAACTGACTCTTGGCCTCTGTAGTTCCTTTGATGGAGGACAGCTGCTGCACAGGGGTGTGTGCACCAGGCAATCTCACTGTCATCAGATAATCCTACGATGTTTCAGTAACAAGCTTGGGGATCTGTGGGGTTAGGAGACACACCCACTCATTAGCACCCGTACGTATTTATTTTTCTACCTGAGAATGTCTTCTAACATTGTTGCTATGGTGATAAAGATGAGTGAGGGGATTAGACCCAGGTAAAACACAATCTATCAAGCAATCATTGGTCAACACCAGTATCTCCAATTCCAAATCAATGTAGCTCCTTTATCAAATATTCTTTGTAAGTATTTTTCCTCCATGCCTTTTTTTTTTTTTTTT
>NC_022019.1:33085025-33086316 GCF_000317375.1 Microtus ochrogaster
CTCTTGTAGACCAGGCTGGTCTCAAACTCACAGAGATCCGCCTGCCTCTGCCTCCCGAGTGCTGGGATTAAAGGCGTGCGCCACCACCGCCTGGCTCCTCCATGCCTTTGCTTATTTTATAAATTTTCTTGTATGCAGCTGTTAGTTCATGCTTATTTAACTTCATTAGCTTCCCTTATTCTGGTTTTAAAAATATTTATCTTCCAGATAACTACTTTCATATGGTCATGACTTATTTTTAATTATGTATTTTATTTATTTATTATGTATTATTATTTAGTTAATAGGTGTATTCTGTGTGTCCAGTATCCATGGAGGCCAGAAAAGGGTGTTATATCTCCTTGACTTGGAGTTACAGAGGTGTGAGCAGCCCAATGCGGGTGCTAGGAAGAAAACTTGGGTCTTCTGGGACAGTCCATGCTCTTAACCACAAAGCAACTTCTCTAGCTTTATCCACTGGTTTACATTTTATTTATTTACTTTGTGTGTGTGTGCGTGTGTGCGTGCACGCATATCACAGTGTATGTGTGAAGGTCAGAGGAGAGCTTCTGGGAGTCTGATCTCTCCTTCCACCCTGTTGGTTCTGGGAATCAAACTCAGGCTTGTTAGGTTTCAAGTGGCAAGCACATTTGTCTGCTGAGCCATCTCCAGCCCCTCTTTTCTTTCTTTCTTTGTAAGAAATACAATTATGAATCACACACATAAAATACAAATTTGACAGGCTTAGACATATGTAAATACCAGCGAAACCACCACCACTGAGATAATGAATGTGTCTCCCACCCTCCACCGTCTCCTTCCATCCTTCCTCATTCTGTTCCTGGCAGCCGCTGGTCTGCTGCTGTCCCTCTGGATTTATGCTGTAGATTTATAACTACTTCAGAGGCCAGCCCTTGGGAGAGGGCACTGTCAAACCAAGTCAGAGAAGCCGGCGCTGACTGCATGGGCAGGCAGCAACTGGAAACACCACGAACGTGGGAAACCCTGCGCTTCTCTTTCTGTTTGCTTTGTTTTCTTCTTAGCATGTGTCGATTAGATGAAATAAAGGGTTTCACTGTGATATTCCCATTCACGTCATTTGTCATCTTAAGCCCATCATTCTCTCCACACTCATGCACATATAGACAGAATAAACTGGACTTGGTTGGGTTATCAAGAAAAAGACATGAAGTGGAGGAGGAGTTGAGAGTATATGGGGAGAGTAGGAAGGGGGAAATTGGGGTCACATATTTCAATATACACGCGTGTGATAAAATTTTCAAAAGTAAAGAAAACATTTTTTTTTTTTTTT
>NC_022019.1:33086636-33094824 GCF_000317375.1 Microtus ochrogaster
GGAGGAGGAGGAGGAGGAGGAGGAGGAGGAGGAGAAGGAAGGAGGCGTGGGGCGGAAGGGGGTGTGGCAAAGACCTCACCTCCTTGGTGGATCAGAGGAGAGAAAGTCGCTAGGAACATATATATCCAAGCCCATTGTCCTGTCTTCGCGGATTCTGTGCCGTTTGTAAAATGACCCCCTGACTTGAATGTAAGCAACTCAGGGAAGAATGAGACAGGTTTGAAGAGGTTTTGTGGCTGCAGAGGCTCACAATGGAACCCCACGGCTTCAGACAGGCAAGGCAAGTGCTGAACTGCAAAGCCACACCCCTAGTCCGAGGACCTGTGTTTACAGCAGTTTTAGGTCCGTTAGGGGAACTTGACCTTTTTCTCTGAGAATTCTGCTCGGGCTCTGCTCAGTCGTTACCACACCCCTACCTGTGTATCCCATCTCCAGCAAAAGGCTGTTCCCCAGGGCCGAGGATTGTTCTGCAAACAGCCTCCTTTCTTTTTTCTTCTCTTTTTAAAAAAGTTTTGAGACAGGTTCTCATTACATAGTCTTAGCTGTTGGGTATTTGCTCTGTTGACCAGGCTGGCCTTGAACTCACAGTAAACTACCTGCTTCTACCTCCCAAGTACTGGGATTAAAGCTGGTGCCGCCAGCACCTCTGACTTCTGACTCTAATGTTTACTCACTGATCCAGCTTCTGTCTTTCGAAGCTTCTCTGGATTTCTCTGCCCTTGGCAGTGGCTCCAGGGACGTGCATCTAAGTCTGTGGGACCTGCACCTCCCCCCGCTTCACTCTAGGGGTGGTTTTCTGCTAAGAACCAGAAAGCCTGCTAGACACTTTCTGGAAGAGCTGTAAACTTTGGCCTAGAGCCCTAGAGCTGTAGGCCCCTCCCCTTTCAGCGGCTCAGCGGCTGCTCTGCAGAGGCCTCTGCCTGCTCTTTCAGTGTCTGGAGGACTCTGTTGGAACATTCCTCACTGTTTAAAAAAATACTACATTACTACACTGCTGTTATTCAGTTCCGCTTTTTCCTTCATTGCTTGACTCTTTAAAAAGAAAATTGGGAAGAAGTTCATTGCAGAGCCAGAGAACATACTCAAGTAGCCAGGTGGTGGTGGCGCACGCCTTTAATCCCAGCACTCGGGAGGCAGAGGCAGGCAGATCTCTGTGAGTTCGAGGTCAGCCTGGTCTACAAGAGCTAGTTCCAGGACAGGAACCAAAGCTACAGAGAAACCCTGACTCGAAAACCAAAAAAAAAAAAAAAAAAAAAAAAGAAAGAAAGAACATACTCAAGAGAGTGTCAGGGCTTCTCCAGGGAGTTGCCTCATTGCCTGACTTTATTCCTATTAGGGAGAGAGAGGAATTTAACATGGAGATTTCTTCTTTTAAGTGGATAAATATCAGCACAATCACACAGTTACCACGCAGCACGCAGGCACCGCCAGCACCTCCCAGCAGTCTGAAGAACCCGCCCTACCACACTCTCGATTGCTACACTGTAGCAAGCACTGACTTGCCTCTGTCTGATTTCTTTGGACCTGTTTTTCTGAGCTTGGGTATTCAAGTCTTTGGGTTTCTGCTCTGTTTCCTCAGTGCTAGATTTTGTATTCACTTGGTTCTGCAGTACATCGTCTGTCTCCTGCGTGCACGACTTTTTATAATGTGCCTTTCCTGGTATTGCTCATGCAGGGCCGCAGATGGGAAACAGGAGGTCCTGGGAAACGGAGTGGCCTGGCCTGTGACATTGTTCCCTCTGGTTCCTGTCCCTTGTGGAAACCAAGGCTCTTCTGGCCTGTGGGTTCTGTGACCTTCTGAGTGTCAACCTACTTCCCATTTGGGCTAAATTTGAGCAAGCCAGTTTCCTTTGCTCGCTACCCCCAACACATTGACCCAGGGACCCACACTCACTCCGGATATCACTGTCTCCGACCCTTGCCCAGTTCCAGTGCCTTCCCCGTGGGCTGTGCTTTCCAGAGGCTCCAAGCGAGAGGCAGATTGCCAGCAGACAAGTTCAGGATATACGGGCTTGCCTGTCACTCATTCCTGCTGGTTTCGCCTACATGTATACTTTTGTGTTTATTTCCAAACATTCGAAGGCTAAATATACATTATATTTATTTATACAAAGTGCATGGCTTATATACATATTTATGTGTGTCGCTCTTGTTTTAGAAAAAAACTTTAACTGTAACCAAGAGCTTTAAAGAACTTAATGAAAATTACATATCTTTCCCATTTACTCAAAAGCCTAAGAAAGAGATGGCAGTGGTGGCACAGGACTTTAATCCCAGCACTCAGGAGGCAAAGGCAGGTAGATCTCTGTGAGTTCGGGGCCAGCCTGGTCTACAGAGAGAATTCCAGGATAGCCAGGGCTGTTACACAGAGAAACCCTGTCTTGAAAAGGAAGGAAGGAAGGAAGGAAGGAAGGAAGGAAGGAAAGAAGAAAGAAAGAAAGAAAGAAAGAAAGAAAGAAAGAAAGAAAGAAGGAAAGGAACTAGAAAGACAACTCAGCTGGCTAAGGTACTTGCCACCAAACCTGAAGTCCTAAGCTTGGTCCTCAGGACCTACATGGTGAAGGAGGGTACTGATTCCTCCAAGCTGCCCTCTGCCCTCCACTGTGGAGCATGTACCTGCCACCCCCAATAAATAATACATAAATAAACTAATAAAAGCAAGTCTAGGTCTCTCCTTGCCGCCGTGTTTCTTTCACTGTAGCCTGCCTGGAATGATGGCTCCCTGACTCGAGACTGAGAGTTCTCTGTTGTCCTTTTCTAAAAGCCCTGAAATAATATCATTAGGTTTCTCCCTAGCTGTGATTTTTAAAAAATGTTATATTACTCAATAAAGAGACTTTTCCATGAACAGACGCAATATTCCCATTGTAAAGAGAACACATTATACAATGACCGGGCAGCATTTTAAAAATTAGAAATATCAAGGAGAACCACCCTAGAACCTTCTGGAAGCTGCTTCTCCAGCTCTCAGGCTTCAGCTTCCTCCTTCATACAATCCTGAAGTTGGCCCGAAGACTCCAATTACTCCTTACTGGGAGGAGATGTGGATCACACACCGGCCTGGAAATGAGTTCTTGTTCCTCATCTGATCCCTCTCTCCGCCCACCATCCTTAGGGCTTCCTCTTTCTAGTCTCTCTCCCCGTTCTGTCGTTTTCAATCTCCATGGACCAGACCACACGAAGCATCTCACTTAAGTTGAATCCTGTCATGCGTGTCCTTTCGTGGCTGCTTCATTTCACTTAGTGTAATTTCCCCAAGGTTCATCCATGTTATTATAGCACAGACCAAGACTCCTTCCTTAAATTTTTAAATTATGTTTGTTTATTTACAGGGGAGTAAGTGTGAGCCCCCGGCAAGTATATGGAAGTCAGAAGGCAGCTATGGAAGTCGGTCCTCTTCTCCTTCCGTGTGTTCCAGGGAGCAAGCTCAGGTTGCCAGGCTTGGCTGGCAGGTACCTTTTCCCTCGGAGGCCTCTCACCAGCTCTTCCTTTCCCTTTTTGACGAGGTCTTGATGTATAGCGCTCAGGCACCACGACACTTGGTGGAGGTCAGAGAACAACTTGGGGGGTGGTTCTCTCTTTCCATCACGTGGGTCCCCGAGTCCGTCCTCAGGTTATCACTGAGCCACCTCATCAAACCTGCATATTTCCATGTGAGAGATGAGAACACGGACGTAACATTGTTCTAGATCCTCCCAGAACCTTGAAGAGGTCCCACACCCCACATTTCCCTCCCAGTCTTCTCCTTTCCCACCTTGCTTTTCTCTGCTCTCTCGTGCTCAGGAGGCCTGCTCCTTTGGCACAGCCCTTGCTCGCTGTGGAAGCTTCTGCTCGTTCTACTGTGTGGCTGCCCGTTAGTCTAGAGTTTCTCTGTATGGTACAAGCGCCACCACTATACCTTTTACCTTTTACACAAAAATTTTACACAACATATTCCGTTTTCTTTGGCTCGTTTTAAAAAATATCACTTAAAGGGGCAGCCTATCCCGAGAATTACGTCATTGTGAAATGTCACGGTTGTGGAAAGTCAGCCCAGAAATATCTTTACTTGAACTGAGATGGTGACAAGGACACTGGGTAATATAATCTTGTGGGAGCGTTATAATATATGTGCTCCATTGGCCCAAACTTCCTGTGTGACTGTGTATTGAAATATGTCCGTAGCAGGGTATCGCTCTTGTTGATGGCTCTGGAGCAGTTCATTGGATGGCTTCCTTCCATGATTTACTTCATCTCTTGCCGATAGGCTTTGGCTAGTTTCCATTCTTTGGCCATTAGAAAAAGGCTGTAAGGAATAACCTTGACTAGGTTTTATTCACGGTGCACATGTAGAATAAATATGCCAGGGTCAAAGGACATATTCGATGATAGATCTTGCCAAACCATCTAACGCACATTCCCTCCAGCCTCCACTAGAGCCAGGCGTCTTCTCTGATAAAAAAAAAACACACACACACAAGGACTTTTAAAGGCCCAGGCAAATAATACAGAGTTTGACTCACTGGATCCTGAAGTGTTAGGGGCACCGACACACAGGTAAACAAGAGCCCTTAGTGGGAACTGCAGTGTAAGACAGACTGAAGCCAGTTGAGGTGGTACATACCAGATGAGGTGGCACACAACTGTTGTCCCCTCAATATATAGGAGATGAGGTAGGGGCAGGAAGGTTGAGAATGCTGGGCTAGCCTGGGCTATACGGTGAATTCAAGACTACATGGTGAGACCCTGTCTCAAAAAAAAACCAAAAAACAAAAACGTGCTAGGCTGTTGCTCAGTGAGAGGGCTTTCTGAGCATCCCTGAGACGGGGATTCAGTCTTCAGCACGGGAAACGTGTTGGACTGAGGATATATTGTTGGGTTCCACAATCAGCACTCCCTTCCTGGTCCTCAGAGACTGTACCAGGACCATGGTTCTCCCCTGGCTTGCTTTCCCACAGTCTCCCCTCTGTATGCTGTGATTACCATTAATGAATAAAGAAACTGCTTTGGATGTATAGCAGGGCAGAACTTAGCTAGGCTGGGAAAACTAAACTGAATGCTGGGAGAAGACGGAGTGAGGAGAAGCCATGGAGCCGCTGCCAGAGACAGACATGCCGAATCTTTGTTGTTGAGCCACAGCCATGTGGTGATACACAGATTGATAGAGATGGGTTAAATTAGTATGTAAGAGCTAGCCAGTAAGAAGCTAGAACTAATAGGCCAAGCAGTGTTCTAAAGAATATGGTTTCTGGGGCTAGAGAGATGGCTCAGAGGTTAAGAGCGCGAGCTGTTCTTCCAAAGGTCCTGAGTTCAATTCCCAGCAACCACATGGTGGCTCACAACCATCTGTACTGAGGTCTGGTGCCCTCTTCTGGCCTGCAGGCATACACACAGACAGAATATTGTATACATAATAAATAAATAAATGTTTTTTTTAAAAAAGAATACCGTTTCTGTGTGATTATTTCAGGGCTGAGTTGCGAGGCAGCCGGGAATAAACAAGCGGCCTTACTACAACATCCCTCAACATCCGTTCTTCCCCTATTTGATGGAATTGGGATTAACTATCGAGTGTGTGGTGACTCCAATAAGGACTACATTTCCCAGAATCCTCTGTAACCAAATTCTAGGCAACATGATATGCCTAGAACTGCTGATTGTAACTTCCTTGTAGTGGCCCTAAAAGTAGAGGTGTTCCCTTACTCCTTCCCCATCTGCCTGGCTGGAATGTATGTGGTAGAGCAATCAGTGGGACAGAAGCCGAGGATACCAAAGCCACAGACAGAAGGTGATAGGGGCTCTGACAACCCTGGGATGTCCTGCAAGAAGTCTAATTTCAGCTGTGTCATGGTGTACACCTCAGAAAGCTGATGCAGGAGGATAGTGAGTTTTAAGTCAGCTTGGGCTACGTAGTAAGACCCTATCTTAAAGCAAACAAAACAAAACAAAACAAAAAAAACCCCAGAAATTAATGAGCAAGAAGCAAATAGTTTAAAACAAAATTGCACTTCCACTTATTAAGCAGAAGATTCTACTTTAGAGTAACTGAATCAAACCCTCACGAATAGACCAGAACTTACAAACTTTAGCTCTTTGATCCACAGAACGTGGCTGCTGCCCACCCCCGTCCCAAGCCCAGCAATGCTATCGATAGGCTGTCGCGTTCAGTGCTATCTGTGTTCAGGTCCTGGGTGTGGAGATACTCTTCTTTTACCCTGGTGCCTCCCAGCAGAACTAGCTGAGGAATCCACACTAAAAACCTTCAAGATAATGGTACTTAAGCCACAGGAGATGGCTTAAATATCATTTAAGACTGGGGAGGTTGAGGCAAGAGTTGTAGGCCAGCCTGAGCTGCAAAGTAAATCTTAACTGAAAGGAAAGGAACGGGAAAATAAAACAAAACCAGAATCAATACTTTAATGAATAAGAACTACACCATTGCCAGTTGTGAGGTGGGACAAGGCCTCTCAGTGAGCCAAGAGCTTGCTGAATGGTTAGTCTAGTTAGCAACAGGTCTTGGAAATCCCATCTCTGCTGGGCTTGCAGGTTGGCAGTGATAGCTGTCTGGTTTTTATGTGGGTGCTGGGGTTCAAACTCCAGTCCTCATAGGCCAAGTGCTTTGTCCACTAAAACACCTCCCCAGTTACCACTGCAGACGTCTTAAATAACCTTCTCTCTCTCTCTCTCTCTCTCTCTCTCTCTCTCTCTCTCTCTCTCTCTCACACACACACACACACACACACACACACACACACCAACATATTAGAAAGAAATGGGCTGTGAGGGGAGGCAGATGGGAGCTTAACTCCTGTTTCTGCCTCTGACGTCTTACATATTTCCAGACAAGGCAGTTTTTTTCTGTGGACAGCAATCTTTCCTGTAACCCCGCAATGCCCATTTCTAACGACACAATGGCACACACCGGCTAGGGCACACACACTGGCAGGCTCAGAAAACAGGAGCTGTAATCCAAGGGGGGTGAGCATGTGGTTTCTCCAACACAGAGTTATTTTGATTTCCGGAAGTGAGGGGCTACTAGGTCAAAGGACAGAACATTCGATACCTATTCTCAAGTTTTCATTGACTCTTGGACTTTGCTTTTTTTTTTTTTTTTTCAAATAGAACCAAGGTTCAAAGAAATTAAGCTAGCCTAGGGCTCGGTACTCATAAACTGTAGCGAACAGATTAAACCCATATTTTCTCACTTTTGGTGGGAACAACTTCCATTAAATGTTACAGACTGAGACTCAAACACTTGCAGTACAGGAAAGAGAAATAAAAATCCTTTGCAGTAAATCAACTCTATGAGCCTCTTGTCTCAAATTCTGATGTTATGACAGAATAACACATGCTCAGTAATTCACACAGAGTTTATTCTCTGCGGTCCTGGAGGCCAGGAAGTACAACGGCGAGGCGCCAGCATGGTATGAGGGCCTTCTCAACGCATCGCAACACGGCAGTGGTGAGGGTGCAGCTCAGCTCTCTCTAATTTACTTCTTTTTAATTCAGTTTGCATGTTTGGACGTTTTGCCTGTACAGCATGCTGGTGCCTGGTGACTGAAGACGACAGGGGATCCCCTGGAATTGCAGTTACAGACACTGAGCCGCGTACAGGTGCTGGAACTCAAACCTGAGTCCTCTGGAAGAGTAGCCAGTGCTTCTAACTGCTGAGCCATCTCTCCACCCTGCTCTTCTTACAGCTTAGTGAGGTCACGGGCATCCTGTCTCACGACCTCATCAATCCTCAAGTGCCCCCCCCCCCCCGAAGGTCCCACCCTAAGCATCATCGATGTACTGATTGGAGACTCCAGTTTGCAACCTATGAACTCTGGGGACACAGTCCCACTGCAGCTCCTCCTTCATTGTGCCTCGGAGAACTTTACGGACGTACAATAAGGAAGAGTGCCCTGAAAATCCATCAGCTTCGGGGACTCTGGAGGCTTGGGGTTTCTTCCAGCCTCGTCAACGACACTTCCTGATATCTGGAAAAGTCAACGTATCTCTTATCTGTAAGGCGCGAACTCTGGATGGTACCTAAGGACACTTCTAGTTTAAAGTCCTTTGGTGAATAAGTGGCGTGGATGTGTGTGAGAGATAGGACTGAAGCTGTCTCCCCGGAAGTCTGCCACTGTGTATCATCCGCTGGGGGCGTGAACCCCCGGAGGTCCGCCACTGTGTATCATCCGCTGGGGGCGTGAACCCCCGGAGG
>NC_022019.1:33094924-33110093 GCF_000317375.1 Microtus ochrogaster
GTGTATCATCCGCTGGGGGCGTGAACCCCCGGAGGTCCGCCACTGTGTATCATCCGCTGGGGGCGTGAACCCCCGGAGGTCCGCCACTGTGTATCGCCCCTAGCGAGGGTGAACCCTGCATCCCTGTATCCTTCGCAGTTTCTCTCAGAACATCCTTAGCCACCAAAGGAGCCTCCCGTGGTACCATCAGCCCCTAAATGCTGGTTAGAAGGCAGAAACCTAAGGTTAGATTTACTTCAAGGTATTTATGTATTTATTTATTTTTCAGATTGCCTCTGTTGGAACTCTCCACGCAGTCAGGAATGAACTCAGAGGCCTGACCCTCTGCTCTAGCGCCTGCGTACTGGGATTTATGCAGGACTGGATCGGAGCCCAGGGCTGCATGCTTGTAGGCAAACGCTCTACCAGCTGAGTGCTCCACCATCCCCAGACCCTCACGAGGGTCACTGTATTTCACTGTTGGTGGTGGTGGTTGGGGGGGGGGGCAGCAGGCACATGATCGAAGAGATGGCATGTATAAGAAAAACGTATTTATTTAGTGAAGACCAGACAGAAATGAAAACATTTGATTGTGGTGTTGGGGGGAATAACAAGAGGCTTTTGTTTCTCAATTATCCTTAGTATTGTTTATGCAGTAACAAGTCACAAGAGTACTCTGTTAGATGCTAGTGGTAAGTCTGGGGCTGAGAGCTTTGGAAGCTTTTAAAATGGTACATCCGGCTGCGTGTGGTGGCGCACGCCTGCGATTCTAGCACTTTGGCCCTGGGGCATGATTGGAAGTTTTATCAGCCTGGACAATAGTTAGATTGAGATAGCATAGAGGGACACAGAAGATCAAGGAGACGTGAGAAGAGAAGAATCCTTCACTCCAAGGTCCCATGGAAGTCTTTCTCCAGCCAAGAATAAAGAATTCCAAGCATATAGGGCTGGAGAGATGGCTCAGTGGTTAAGACCACTGGCTGCTCTTGCAGAAGACCCAGGTTTGATTCCCAGTCCCCTCCTGGTGGCTCTTAACCACTGGATCCAGTCAGTGCCTGGTGCCCTCTTCTGGCCTCTGCAGGCACCAAGAACCAGGCACACAAACGGCCCAGTAAGCAAAACACCAATATACATTCAATTTAAATTTAAAAATATTCAGCACAGGTAACAACTCTTACCATCAAGTTTGCTGGCACAGAGTATTTATTTATTTTATGTAGATGTTCCCGGATAAGAATGCTGAAACAGACCAGCAAGTTGGTAAAGGCATTTGCAGGTGAGCCTGACAGCTTGCTTCCGGTCCCCCAGGACTCACAAAAGTAGAAAGAGAGAGGCGGATCTCTGTGAGTTAGAGGCCAGCCTGGTTTAAAAGTGAGTTCCAGGGGCTGGAGAGATGGCTCAGTGGTTAAGAGCATTTCCTGCTCTTCCAAAGGTCCTGAGTTCAATTCCCGGCAACCACATGGTGGCTCATAACCATCTGTAATGAGGTCTGGTGCCCTCTTCTGGCCTGCAGACATACACACAGACAGAATATTGTATGCATAATAAATAAATAAATATTTTTTTTTAAAAAAAAGTGAGTTCCATGACAGCCAGAGCTACATGGAGAAACCCTGTCTCTAAAAAAACAAAAAAATTAACCTGGGGCTAGAAAGACGACCCAGCGGTGAAGAGCCGTTGCTGCTTTTCAAGAGAACCCAAATTTGGTTTCCCAGAACCTACATGAGGTGGCTCACAGCTGCCTGTCAACTCCTGTTCCAGAGACTCGGACATGCTCTTCTGGCTGCAGTGGACACCCACACAACACACGGCATCCATTTAAACACAAATAAACAGAAACAATGAAGCAACTCTTTTTGAAAGATTTTATTCTTTTCATATATGGTGTGTGTGTGTGTGTGTGTGTGTGTGTGTGTGTGTGTGTGTGTGTTTGTGTGATGCATGTGCACTTGCACTGGGAGTAGAGAGGGTGTCAGAGAGCCTGGTGTTGGAGTTACAGATGGTTGTGAGCTACCAGACATCTTTACTGGGAATGGAACTCTAGCAGCAAGTACTCTGAACTGTGGAACCATCCCTCCAGCCCAATAAAAATAAATCTGAAAAACATCTTAACTTCCTGTGCAGTCCTTGCAACTTGGGACTTTTACCTCATGGGTCGTTACCCTGTGCAGCACACGTCAGCAACTGCCCTGTGACCTCATTTACTGGGGAGTTCCTTAGCAACCCTTTGAGAGTAACCAGAAGCCACCCACCTCACACATGGCTGCTGTGTGGGTGTGTAGGTTGCTACTCTCTCCCGAGAAGCCCTTGCCCTAAGCTCCCCACCAACCTTCTCAGGGAGATGCTGAAACTCCCTTAGTAACCGTAACTCTACCTCATACTGCATAGCGATGCTTTCTAAAACTCTTCTCTGCAGTGGGGTCAAGAATCCTTCCTTTACCTCAGTAGAGGTCTCTGGAAACAACTCTTCAGGCCACTGAGGGGGCAGTGAGGTGCTGTCTGTGACCCGCTTCCCACTACCGCTGAAAACAGAAGGTCTCAAAAAAAATCGAAACATTGTAGTTCAGTGTAGAGGGCTCGATTAGCGCTCTAGGGAAGATCCTGGGATCAGCCCTCAGTGAGATATTCGTTTTAAGATGCTTTTCTGGATGATGTTGTGGAAGAGAGGACGGGGAGAATGTAAGAGCCAGAAGATGGGGAAGGGCTAAGAAACGTTGCCTTCTAGAAATAAAAAAGCCATCGCAGCCATGGATTCAACAGCAGCTGCGGTCACAAGACCCACAGGAGAGCCTGTCAGGGTCAGTCGTGGTTGGGGGAGGGGCTCAGGGGACTTCACCCCTCCCTTCCAAGCCTTTGGCTACCGATGGATTCTAGGACAGGGACAAGTCACTGTGTACTTGCTGCTGAGCCCGCCAGCTTCCAGTGAACAGTCCCAAAGCCATGGTGACACAGAACACCCCTGGTTAAACTCAGTGGGTACAAAATAAAACAGAGATGAAAGTGAAAAATGGATTTGTAGGGAGGAGGGGGCCTGATGGGTGGTAGGGAGACCAGAGAGGGTGGGGATCGAGAGCAATCAGAATGTATTATACATGTATATATGTGCATGTGTGTGCATATATATATCTTTGTGTATGTGTATATAGATGTATATGCATATATGTGTGAAATGATTAAAGGACAAATTGAATATGAAAATTATAAAATTAATTAATATAAAAGTTTTTTAGTATCTTGTTTAGGCTGAGTGAGTAAACACAAAACAAGGACTGAATTCTACACGTGCATATTAAATAATTTGCCACACAGATGAGGCTTTGAGATTTCACAGCAGGGTATCACCTGAGCCCTGTGTGTCAAGATGGCTGCTCACAATGACAGGTGCTTCTCTCCAGCCTCACTCTGTGGCCCAGTGACAACCTGATGTCCCATGTCCCTGCTAACCGCTCCCCCCGCCACACCTCCTCGTGACACAGTGACTCTTAGATTTGTGATTCCCAGCTTTGGTTTCTCTGGCCATGCATTCCGTCCACGGGGAATCTCTTGAATTCCGCAGACATACGGTCATCATCCAAGAGGAAACTGTTTGCTATTGGCAGCTAATGGGCAGAGGGAGGCATTCCGTCAGGTACATAGTTTACCAAGAACCACTTTCCCCAAAGAGAATTATCCAGCCCCAAATGTAGTCATGTTGAGAAGCCATACTTTGCAGATAAGGGAAGCAAAAACAGGGTGTAGGCTTCGGTCCCTAGTCCTGCAGGGCGTTGTTTACAAAGGGCAGAGGAAGTGTAATGAAGGACACAGGCCAATCTTGCAACTCTGCCCACCACATCAACAGCTCCTGGAGATGTAGTATCTGGATGAAGACTCTCAAGCACGCGTACGCACACACGCGCACATACACACATGCTCACACTTACAGGAAGAACCGGACTGTGCCCCCAAATGTTACCACGGTGTGCATTCCCACCTCAGGACTTGCTTCATGTCAGTCCCTCTCTAGAACGCCTGCTTCTACAAAACCAGTTTCTCCAGCTCACCCTCATCAGAGTTCTGTTTGCACAGCCTTAGCTTCCCAGTCTCATCCTTGATACTATCATGAATCCAGAGCTGCAAGAGGACAGGCCGGACAGAGCCTGAGCTCTAGGTAAAGGGGAAATTGGCAGCAGGTCCCAAGAGAAGTTACCAGAAATGACCTGGAAGCAGGCCAAGCTGTAAGGAGGAAGTGCAACTGAGGTGGACACAAAGGCCACCCAAAGAACCACCATGACATGATGTTTCCATGAGCTTCATTCTAAGCCTTGGCTTGAAGCACAGTGATGAGAAAGAGCAAGGGATTGGCCAAAGTCCCAGGAAGGGGTTCTGGATATAAACATGCATTGTCATGGACCCTGTAAATGTACATGGTGTGAGGTGCGCTTAGAACTCATCAAAGTCACAGACAAGCAGGAGACTCCAGGGCTTCTCCCCTCCTGGCTGGGGGCTGGTACCCACTTGTCTAAGAGTTAGAAAAGAGAAGGCAGTCTGCTGCCTCAGGACGTTTATCCCATAAGGCTTTGCATCCTGATCTCACGGGACAGGGAATTGGGAAGGGGACTGGGCTGGAAGAGCGTGAGGACTGTAACTCTCTGAAGTACCAGCCTGTGGGGAAAGGAGAGCAAGGATTTCATGGAATAGGAGCCTTAAAAGCCAGTCTGAAGCCAAACTGTCACACCAGCCCTCCGCCTTTACACCCTGCTGGAGTCCTCGTCTGCAGAATCTTATATTAAGAACTATTGGCCTTTTCTAGTCTCGTGAATCTGATATTACAGAGTGAGGGTCTTGTTTCTCATATAAAATGGGAAAAATAACATCTGAGCCCTGTGGGGGTAGTGTATTGCTGTGAGCCAGGCAGTTGTGAAATGGAGGATTAAGAGTTCAAGGTCATCCTTGGCTACTTAAGTGCGTTTGGGGTCAGACCTGGCTGTAATGAGATCCCGTCTCTAAACAAAAACAAAGTATCTATTACTGGATAGTGAAAAGCGGGAACTTGTTTGGAGGCCATGGCCCAGCAAGAGTGTATCTTACAGCAGCTGACCTCTTTGCTTTAATCTTATATCAACGGCGCAGTGCTGATCTCAGCTCTTTCGAGAAAGCGCTCTCCTGTGGACATGTTAGGATGAAGACAGACTGCTTTTACTATAAATGAATAAAAGAACTTTTGGGCAGTGTTGAGACTCACCCGGGTGAAAGGTCTGTTCACCCTTGAGTCTGAGTTATCGAAATTTTAACATTAAGCGTTCTGAAATCCCAGCCAGAGGCCTCTGGCAATCTCCACAAGAGGAAGAACCTTGTAGCTGCCAGGAGTCTCTTTTTAGAGAAACAAGCACTTAACCAAGGTTTCAGTGGGAAGGGGTGTGTGGACGCAGATGTGCACAGCATGTGCACAGCGGCTATGCTCCCTAAAACCTTGACGGACCCCCAGCCAATAGCAACATTGTTGCAAAGACGATGGAAGCACTTCTGGCTGCTTAAGCATCTTTTCTCTCTCCTCAGTGGAAGGGCTTTGGTCTCAGTCCAGCTAAGGACTTCTGACAGTTAATTAAGGAAGAAGGGAAGTAAAAAGGAACCTTGTAGGAGACAAGAGAGGGCCTGAAAACCATTATTATTGTATGTGTGTGAGGGGGATGTGTGTAGGGTGTGTGCAAGCTGTGTGTCTTTGTGGGACGGGTTCTCTCCTCCATCTTGAGGTGGGACACAGCAAGTACTTTCACCTGCTCTCTTGCCAGGCTGGGAGGACCTTTTGAACTATGGAAGTGGGCCAGGATGCTAATCAATACACATAAGGCCGGTTTCCTGACGGGTGTGGTGATGCACACCTTTAATCCCAGCAGGTTACAGGCAGGTGGATCTCTAGTCTTGACCTTGTCTTTAAAAAAGAAAAAAGATTGAAGGACTCTTAACAGTCAAGGTCAGCGTGGCTCCCTGTGCCTTGGGCACCAAGTGTACAGAGGGGAGCTCTCTCTCAGAGTGCCACCGAGCAGTCTTTAACCCCTGTGCTGTTGTAAGCACTGCCTTCACCCTTGCTTCTCCTGCAGTGGTTTGGACCTTCTTCCAAAGGCTTGGAACACCAGATTCTGGAACCACTGCAGGTTTGACTTCAATGCGCCAGATTTTGCCTTTGTTGGGAGCGTAGAGACTGACTGCTCAGATCTTGGTCCAATTCTCCACTCTGGATCCTTGCCTTGGCTTAACCACATTCAGACTTGCCTGGATTAAACAGCTTAAGCGGATTTAAAGTTTCCATCAGCGGAAATGACTGGCACCCCTTCGCTGAGTGTTCACCCGCTAGACCCTGCCCCTTCTGAGGTCAGCATGGCCAGTGGAAAGGTAGCGCTGCTTTGTGCAGGAGAACACAGCATGACAGCGGGTAGAAGCCACACTGTGGAGGCCCCAGTCTAGCTTTGCATCTCATAGAGCAACCAGGAAAGCTACCTATTCAGAATGCGCCCTGGCACAGGGTCAGAATGTTCGCAATGCAGCCAAATGGTGCTCAGAGGTGATGCTATCGAAGCAGCTGGGTTGCCAGGAACGTGAGTTTATGAGTTCTCCGGGAGCTTCTCTGACTCGCAGGATGGGACAGATCATGACAAGGACTAGGGAGCAGAGGCAGGCAGAGCTCTGAGTTTGGAGCCAACCTGGTCTGCAGAGCGAGTTCTAGGACAGCCAGGGATACACAGAGAAACCCTGCCTGGAAAAACAAAAAACACACAAAGAACTGTGTGGTGCTGTGTGGTCACAGTATCAAACGACAGCAAGGATTTGTGCCAGGTGTAGTAGGATGACTACTGTGTTCACTATTGCTACTTTAAGAAGAACGTATATGCACATTTGTGTAAGTATACACGCACATTGTTTTGTATGTGCCTGTGTGTGGATCCCTTGCTGCCCCTCCATCAGTGCCAATGCTGCCACAGATGGCAGCCTCTGTGGAAGTCTCCAGTTCACAGTATGGAGCTCAGAATGAAAGTGTGACACACCAAGACTCCGATGTCCCGGTAATGCCAGCACAAGCTCCAGACCCAGTCCAAGGACAGAATCATGGCGTCTGGGATTCAAACCAAGCCTGTCGGTGTACAGCAGCGGTGTTCCCCTGCACAGTCTCTAACAACCGTACACTGTGGAGGACAGACGTGCGTCTCCACATTCACAGACAGCTCCGCCAACTGCAGAGTTACGCCCTCCCCTCAGTAAAACTGGACAAAAATCTGCACAACAAATTGAAATACACAGATATTGGGAACAAAATTTAGTTCCATGTGCCAAATTAAATGAATTAAATTTCTGCATGTTTGCAGCATATCTGCCTTTTGGGAACGTAATCAAGGTATAATCTTTGGCTCGTGTTATGTGCCTGTTCTTTAAAAAAAAAAATGGTACCCCAGAAAAGGACTGGCAGTCTACTGCCATAGCCAAACTTCACCTTAATTTCCATGACTTTTGGAAACAGGAAGAAGGCTATAAAACCAGTATTTTGGTGTCGTGTGTAAACCTGATTAAACTGGTCTTCTAAAAGCTGTCAGTTAGGACATTCTGCGAAAGGTAATGTCACAGCTGGTTATAAATAAAACCAAACCGTCCAGTCAACACCAGGGTGCCTGAGATAATCTCTGGAGTTTATTTGCTGGCCTGCACCAGAGGACACCTGCATTCTCATTACTAAAATTGTAGCACAGAACTGCACCAGGAAACACAGATCTGAACTCTTCTTCCTCTTGTGACATTTCCTGTATGGATGGCTTGCACTCATCAGAAGAACACAGAAAGGTAGGGTGGCACTTCTCCCAACAAGAAAGGCCCACCAGCTAAAAAACCTGATGTGTGCCCGAGTTCATTCTGAACTTGCTCTCAAAAAGAAGACTATTGCCAGGCGATGGTGGCGCACGCCACCATCCCAGCACTCAGAGAGGCAGAGGCAGGCGGATCTCTGTGAGTTCGAGACCAGCCTGGTCTACAGAGCTAGTTCCAGGACAGGCTCCAAAGCCACAGAGAAACCCTGTCTCGAAAAACTAAAAAAAAAAAAAAAAAGAATATTTGTGTCAGTTGCCTCTGGATGGTGTCCTGTGTGGATGAAGTAGCTTCCAAGGTGCAGACAGCTGTGACATTGAATGAGAATATGTCAGGGAGGAACAAAGCTCTCGGCCAGGCGCTGGCTGTCACCGATCATTCCAGTGTGTCTGTAATGGTCGAGAGGTTTAAGAAGCAGATGAAAAACCTAGATGAGGTCATATCAGTAATAAAGGGTGCTCTGAGCTCTGCTACCACGTCGACCAGACATCAGGAGCAGGGTGAGAAAAGTGATTAAAGCAAGTTGGATCCAGCGAGTGCCTCTTCTGTAGGGGAAGGCTCTGGGTTCAGCATGGAGGACCAGCTGACTGGGAGGAAGCACCTGCGGACTCAGAGGAAGGAGCTGCCTCAGGGAACGTACTTGCTGTACTGTCCATCTTTCCTACGTACTTTGTGGACTGGATCCCAATCACACACCGCTTAATACACCTGAAATAAGTAGCAATTCAACTAAGGGTTCTTTAGTTACGAATGAAAGGAAAGATTTAAAAAAAATTTTTTGAGAAAAATGACATAAAAGAGAGAGGACCTCTTAAACAAAAGGCAATTGGAAATCTCAAAGAAAATTTAGGATGTCTGATCAGGAAGGGGGATCAAAGAAGGTTGGGAAAGAAGGAATACTTAACCCCCCCCCGCTTGGATCATACTAAATATTGTAGACAACATAATTGTTGCTGTATACGGGACACGGGAGAAATATAAAGAGCAGTTTCTAAAGGAGCAATAATTTGAGACATGTAAATACCATCAGGATATAAATTAATTGACTTATCAGGAAACATTTGTTTTGTTTTTTTTTTGGTTTTTTTCGAGACAGGGTTTCTCTGTGGCTTTGGAGCCTGTCCTGGAACTAGCTCTGTAGACCAGGCTGGTCTCCAACTCACAGAGATCCACCTGCCTCTGCCTCCCGAGTGCTGGGATTAAAGGCGTGCGCCACCATCGTCCGGCCTCAGGAAACATTTGTAATGCTAGAATACAGGCTGTTATTTCAGCTGCTTGAGCAGAGACATTGCCAACAGGTGTTTGGAATACTAGACCTTGAGAAACTACCACAGCATTTCCTTTTGGGGAACCGTCCATAAAAACTGTTTGAGCTCCCACCAGAGGCCTAAGTTTTACTAACCGTGGAAAGATAACAGGATGATTTTTAAAGAAACTTAACAATGAATGTTGGGGATAATGGCTATCAATTATTGCATCAGTTGATAATAAACATAGAGTCCAATCATCCATTGCATGTCACCCCAAAAACATTTCCAATCACGTAAGGTTTTAAGATGAGCATAATCAAACTGCAACTTTTGTGGTTTAATTTCTCCTTTTTGAAAAATATATCCCAGATAAGAATACGGAGGCATAGCTTGAACCTTTTCTGCTGCAATAATCAATCTGGCAGCTGCTAGGGCTTGTTGCCTATCAGCAAATGCATCGCGCACTTTTTCCAGACATTTAGTGGCCAATAGGATATCATCCACATAATGAATTATATAAAGGTGGAGATTTTTCTGTCTAATAGGATGTAGTGCTGCTCCCACATAAGACTGGCATATAGTGGGGCTCTTTGACACACCCTGGGGTAACGCGACCCAATGGAAGCATAATACGGGTTCTTTAAAATTTTAAATTTCCTATTTCCCTATGTATTATTTCCTCCTCATCTTCCGATGACTCCTCACTATTTTCTACAAACTCGAAATCATCAAATTCCTCCCTAGCAACCGACTGTTCTCTGAACAAGGCGGAGAAGATACCTCTAACAATTCCCATCTTAATTCCCCAATATGTCCCCGCTGGCCGGGAATGATCCTGTCTGCTTCCCCTCTTTCTCGGTTGGGCTTCCACTTGCTGCCTGCACAGCCTGGAACCGAAACCCGAGCAAAGGACGTCAGGATTAACACATACCCCCAGTCCACCCTCACCTTCTGAGGGCAACCTCTCAGCATTCCGTAGTTCCTGATCTCTCCATGGAACCTCCAATGGCAGCGCACAACTCCTGTCTGCGCTCTATGCGCTACCATACAGTACACGAGTTTCGGGCAAGGGGCTGGAGGTTGAAACATACAAAGACACACAGACAGAGAGACAGAGACACGGATCTCTAGTCACTGGTAAGAAGCCCCTTATTCAATAGCACCATGGAGGCTTATATACCCAACACAGTCAGGTGGGCCAGCAGGTGAAAACCTTATTCTCTGATCCTCAAGGCCAAGGCAACACGTGCTCGGGAAGCAGAGCTGGTAAACAACTTTGACACAGCTTTCAGTAACTCAAATCAGAAGGAAAGTAAAGATCTCTAGCAGGGAAGAGCAGCTGGAGGCCAGGACTCCAAATGGTCCCAACAGATGCACACAAACACGTTACATATGCCAATGTATGTGTGGATTGTACATATATGTATGTCAGGTGGTATGTATATATGCATTGCATGTTTATGCTTTACATATACACATGTATGTATTTGCATGTGTACAGATGTGTGCAGGGTGTGTATACGTAAACCAGAGGACAACCTTAGGTGTCATCCTCAGGAACATCATCCACATCTTTGAAACAGCATTTTTCGTTGGTTTCAAGCTCACCTTATTAGGCTAAACTGGCCGACCAGTGAACTCCAAGGACCCTCCTACTTCTGACTTGTAGGCATGCACTACCATACCCAGATGCTTGCGTGGGTGCTGGGGATTGAATTCTGATCCTCCTGCTTGTAAGACAAACTCGCTGCTGAGTTATCTCTCAGCCCTTCAATTACTATGTTTACCTTTACAAATATTAAAAACTGAGTAGGTAAAGAATCAAAACAAAATATAAAATCAATAATTAAAAAACATGGCTTGTCAGGTTAAGAGCACTTGTTGCTCTTGCAGAGGACCCAGGTTCAGTTCCCAGCATCCACATGGCAAATTCAGCCATAAGTAAATCCAGTTCCTTGGAATCTGGCACCCTCTTCAGGCTTCTGTGGGCACTAGGCAGGCATGCAATGCACACGCACATGTACACGCACACGCACGCACACACACACGCAGGCACACCACAGATGCACACACAGAAAAATAATCTAGTGGAGATCATGGAAATAGACACAACTGGACATCCACTGGGTGGCCCAGATGAGAGAAGACAGGACATCTTCAGTGGCTATTTCAAACAACGGGACCTTTCTACAGCGACTGGGAAACTTGGGCTCTCTGCTAGCTCTGGATTACTAGCTGATGGGAAAATGTTGAGCCTCAGCGTGGTGTGCAAGCCGTGCTGATGTGACTGGGCATTGCACATGTGATCACCGTGTTCCTAGTGTTTCACAGACCTTTGGCGACAGCTGCTTACATCATCCCGATTGTTCAGAAGAGGAAACTGAGGAACTGGGAGGTTAAGCAATTTGTCCAAGGACATTAGACTAAGGAGCAGAGTTTGTAAGTATGAAGGGTGTGGCAACATACAGACAGCCCCATCCCCACCAGACGCCAGGAGGCAGAGCTTTCCTCTTTCCTTTTCCAAACCTGAGAACAATTACAGTAGCGTTTGAGGAGAAAACACAGGCCAGGCAAGATAAAAATGCAGGAGGCTGCCAGGAAGAAGGAGATGGAGAAGAGAGGGAAAGTCAGTCATGGATTTTGGCAAGCAGCTGTGGAAAGGACAGGATAGGGAGGTATTCAAAGAAACCGTGAGGAAGCCGTGTGTCAGGGAAAGCAAGCTGAGGTTTCCTTCTGCTGATGTTTGAAAGAGATAAAAGGAAAGAGAAAGGGGTCAGGGGGACGATTCAGCTGGTAATGGTTCTTGTGGGCTTTGAACAAGAATGCCTCCCATAGGCTCCTGTGTTTGGACGCTTGGCCCTCAGCTGGTGGCACTGTTTGTGAAGGTTAAGGAGGTGTGGTCTTGTAAGCTTTGGGAATCTGGGCACTGGAGCCATTTCCACTAGCTCTTTCTGCTTCGTGCTTGTGGCCCAAGAACATCTTGACCCCTCAGCTTGCTGCTCCAGTTCCTATCCTGCTGCTTTGGTCCCATGATGGACCTCTAGCCCCCAGGAACTGTAAGCCCAAATACTCTTTCTTCTATAAACTGCCATGGTCGTGGTGGTTTTTGTTTTTGTTTTTTTTTTTATCATAGTAATAAGGCGTCTAATGGCCTGAGTTTGATTCCTGGAACCCACGTGGTGGGAGGAGAGGACTGACTCCTGCGAGCTGTCCTCCGACCTCCACGTGTGCAGTGTGGCGTGGGCACACCCACATACACATGTGCAAGATAAGTACGTGTAAAACATTACAAGGACAGTTATGCTTTTTGATTTGGAGCTGAGAAAACAAGGGCCGGCTTAGCAGTACAGACCTACAAGCGGCCGGGCAGTGGTGGCGCACACCTTTAATCCCAGCACTTGGGAGGCAGAGGCAGGTGGATCTCTGTGAGTTTGAGGCTAGCCTGGTCTACAGAGTGAGTTTAAGGACAGCCAGGACTGTTTCACAGAGAAACTATGTCTCGAATCCTCTTCCCACCTACCCCCCCCCCAAATAAAACACAAGCAATTGGCTGACATGTGAGCTTGCTCTCTTCTCGTTTTGGGGACAGGATCTCATAGCCTAGGTTGACCTCAACCTATGTAGCTAAGGATGACTGTAAACTTCTGATCTTTCTGCTTCTACCTTCCCAGTGCCAGGGAGATGGGTACATGCCATCACACTAGAGCTTGAACCCTGGGCCTCGTGCATGTGAGGCAAGCAACATCCTGCCAAGTAAACTATACTCCCAGCCCTACACTTTCTTTTTAAAATGTCACAGAAGTCCTTTGGTAAGAAGGGTCCCACCAGCACTCGGGAGGCAGAGGCAGGCGGATCTCTGTGAGTTCGAGACCAGCCTGGTCTACAAAGGGAGTTCCAGGACAGGCTCCAAAACCACAGAGAAACCCTGTCTCGAAAAAACAAAACAAACAAACAAAAAAAAGAAGGGTCCCAAATTTTTGGGATCCTCTCTGAGGTTAGCATGGTAGCGAAGTGAATCCTGAAGTGGCCCAACCAGGAGAACACCGTTCTTACTGTGACAAGTATTTCCACAGGGAAGGAAGTCAGTAGGGACCCAGCATGATCTCATGGTGTGTCTACCATGTGACTTGGGTGCCACTTGACTTTTGACCTCCGTGAGCTAGGGTCATAAACCAGAACTAGGGTTTGGCTATCAAGCAATCTGGTTCAGATCCCATCTCTGATGGCGGAAGAATGCTTGCAGCTCACTGAACTCCGGGGTCTCTGTTGGTAGGAAGGGTTCCAAGGTCTTTCTAAAGTCTTCTAGGTGGTTCTGATTGCAATCAGTGTGGAGAACATTCTGAGATGGATTTCTCTATGCTTTTTGCTCAGATCCCATAAAATGGGGGTGATTATTCTAATCAAAATTCCTTTTTCAGGTACTTACTTGGCATTTTTCCCATTTTGCGATCAGAATTAAAACCATGAATCCAGCACTATGCAAACCCCAGGCCAGTGGAAGAACAGAAAAGCAAAGCCTCCTGCTAGCCTCAGGTCCCTCCGTCAACAGATATTTCTGACGAGGTATTTCTGAGAATCAACAGGTAATGTCCAGCGCATGAGCCAATAGATATAAAACAACTAGAGGAGAAATTTATTCTGACAACTTTCCAGGCAATCTGAAGTTCTCTATGTAGATATGTGTTCTATATGTGCATATATATTACGGGATGCATGAAATTCAAAACCAAAGCCTTACCTTACCTCCAGCTCTGGATTCCCTGGGCCAGCTTTGCACAGGGCCCCCGGCAATGGGACCTGTGGCTTTCCTGCTAGGATGTGGGGCAGGATACAGCAGGACACCCTGGAGTTTGAGTCTGATCACCTCTGTCTTCTTGAGGAGTCAGTTTGAATCTCTGGAAGGTAAGTAAGAGCAGCATATGCCAACAAAGCCTCCTTGAAGTCCTGACTTCTTCCCTCATCAGCACTGAAATCACTTGTGGAGGTGATGTTGGGAGGACCTCACAGGTGGCACAGGTGGGTCTCTCAGAGGCTGTAGTCCAGGGACCATGCTTTCTAAGCACTGGACTGGATAAGCAAATGGCATTGTCCCCTGAGCCTTCTGACACTGACTCTTGGGCATCCTGTGAGGCTACTTCATGTGTGGCTTGGCACAGGAATGCCACCACTTTTTGTCAACTTGAGGGCTGGAAACTTAGGAATTCCAATCAGTGGAGGCAGGTAGTGCCCCCCAGACTGGACAGGACTGTTCTAGGAATGGCAGTCTAGCAGCGACTCCAAGTCCAGGGAGCAAGGCAAGGCTCCAGTCAGCATCACAGAGCTCAGGGTAGGGAGCCTGCCTACTATGCATGAGGCTCTCTGTCCAATCCCCACCGCGAGAAAGATCCGCAGAGGGCATGCTTTCTATAACAATGCTTATGAGAAGGGAAGTCAACCCCAGAGTGCACCTTCAGGTGGAACTTGACACACGGACATTCTTCAGTTCATATCCTGAGCTCTAGGAGAATCACTAAAGCCAGATGGAGGGGCCCTGAGCCCTAGGATGTCCTGTGGAGATCTTGGTGTGCCATGGAAAACTAAAACTAAACTTTGGTGATGCCTCCTGATGTACAAGATTGCTCTTGAGAAATGGTTGGGGTGGGAAACACTCCTTGCGAAAGCCTCCTTGCACGGTGGACAACACCAAGTTCCTGGCTGGTGTACAGGCAGCGCCTGCATCAGGTCTGCTGGTTCCGTTCCTGCTGTTGAAGTGGTTGAAGAGGCACCCTCGCTCTTGAGTGTGTGCACGTGTTCATGCACACGCATGTGTACCATTTCTCAGGTACTTTCTACCTCTCTTTCTTTTTTTCTGCATTCTCACTGGCCCGGGCATCGCAGACCAGGTTCTGATGGAGCCCAGGGCATCTGTCTCCTTTTCTCGGTTGTGTTGAGTACAAAGAGCTAGGGCTTTAAAAAAAGTAGCTGTGAGCATTAAACACATGTCTCTGTGCCCTTTACCAACTCAACTATCTCCCCAGCATGGGTTTTTGGTTTGGTTTGGGTTTGGGTTTTTTTTTTGGAAGGTCTCACAATGTGGCTCAGGCTGGCCTCAGACTTGCAACAGGCTTCTGGCC
>NC_022019.1:33110193-33130852 GCF_000317375.1 Microtus ochrogaster
CGAGCTCTGGGATTAGAGGTGCACCCTATCCTTTTACACTGCACTGAAGAGCCATCAAGAAGGCAGAGCCGAGGTCAGGCACAGTCAGCCACTTTCCCTACAGGACACTGTGCTGGCCTGGGTCGGCTCCAGGCCTCCCCAATACCTTCCCATTAACCATTCAGAGTCCCTTGAACAGTGTCAGTCCACAAGGACACACCGCTTTCAGTGAGAAGGGAACATGACCTAGCCTGGGAAGCCTTGTTGATCTATTTTTATAAATAATAATAATAATAAAAAATAAACGACCCTGACTCTTCATAATAAAAGATTGTTTCAATGAACTGCTCTTCAGCTGGTCATCTGTCTGGTCTAGAGTGTCTTCATTTCATTAGTGCACCGAGAAATTTCCTGGCACACAGGTCAAAGCGGCTTATTTTTCCCTTCTCAGCGCCTCTAATGCGAAGAACGCCACGCTCTATGCGTCTCGCAGCCTCCATTAGCAAGCGCGCTGCCTCTCTCCGGCGGTTTAAATAGCGCCAGAGCCTCTCGATGCTAGACTAAAGTTGGGGTTAGATGGGAAGGAGCGAGGTGAGTAAGCACAAAGCGGGACCGGATGTGAAGAGAGCTGACGGTTCTAAATGAAGATGGCTGGGAAAGCCTCCCAGGGCTGTAATGGACTCCAACATCACAGTTCAACCGAGACGGGCTGGGAGATAATGGAAACCATAAGGGGTTCTGAGAATGCACAACACGTTTCGTCTTAAGCTTCCTGAAAGTATTCTTGCTGACTCAAAAAAGGTCCTAAAATGGAATCCAGTTGCTTGGGTTCAGTGTCATTTGAGTAAAAAGCCCACAGGAGTGGGCTCACCAGCCAATGGGACAGCTTCACAACTACAGTTGGCCTGTTTCTCTGGTTGGTTCAAAGTTAGGAGGGAAAAGAAACTGAGGAGTTGTTGGTTATTTGTCTAGTCCTAGGTGTCAGAGGGGAATCCCTCAGCTTTCTGGGCTGGTTGCTGAATCCCTACAAGTCACAGCCTCTGGAACTCTGTTCTCATAGAAGCTCTATTAGCTGTCAGACTCTTGGCTGTGATCTTATTGCTTCAGGTGTCTTTAAGAAACAACCAGAGCCTGGGGACTACCAATACTCAGGAAGGAACAAGTGTGAAAGAGACATCTTGTCCCATTATCAAATCACAAGGGAACAAAGGGAGCCAGGCAGACTGGCCTGATTACACTTGCATTGGGTGGATTCTGTCACTGTCTGTTGGTGACCTTGCTGCAGAATAAGACCTCCCTCCAGGGTCCCCTCCTCTTACCTGCCCTTCCTCGGGGTGACTTCTTGCTTCTCCACCTTTTCTTCAGCCATCGGCTTCTCTTTTCAAGGGCCTGAGCTCAGAGTGAAGTCTTGGAGAAGGGATTGCACAAGCAAGCGATGGAGGTGGGCGTGAGCTGGCAGCTCCTTCCCTGTGACTCGGGGCTCTAAGGAGGAAGCCTGCAGAAGGTGATAGAGTTTCCAATCAGGAGAGTTCTGGACTTGTGACCCAGGGAACACACCAGGCAGGATGGAAGAAAATATCACAGGGATATTTGGTGTTCTGGGAAGTGGGATACTGGGGTCTCAAGGTTTTCTGGGTGATAGGACAATATACCTCATGGGTCCGACGCCACCCAGAGTGGCACAGTTCTCGGGGATCTTTCCATCTACCTGGCTTTATAGGCTAAAGACAAAAGCAGGCATGTGGGCTAGCAACAACCGTCCTTGGTCCCTTGGAAAACTCTCTGTTCTTGTGGACTTCAATTTGTTGTTTTCGTGCTCATAGCTTGTGTTCTGTCCTCAATAGCAAGTCCCCAGTGGAAATATCTGTGACTAGGTGATGGGAATCTCTGTCAGCCAATCATCTTTAAGAGGTGGGACCGGGTTAGGGTGGGACTTTTTGGGTACCTGGAGACAAATGCTGGTCCACCAGGGTTGGGCTCTTTCTGTGGTTCCTGTGCTACCCAGCTGAGCTTGGACTTCTCGTTCCTGTTTCCTGAGTTTGCCCCTTAAAATAAAGAAAAATACAATTGGTTTATCTTGGAGTTAGCCTGGTATTCTTTGACCCACATCATTTAACAAATGGTGCCAACGTGGACAACTACATCCACATAAAACCTGAGAGAATTTGGGAAGAAATTCTAGACACAAAAGAACAAAGTTAAGCACAGCTTCTTGGTAGCTGCTTTTTCTCAGGTGAGCTCTGTTTGCTAGAGGCAAGGGCATCTCATTTAAGAGAGGCTTCCTGACTCAGCTTTAGCTGCAAAAACCTTGGAGCTCTTTTAAGAGGACCTACCACCAACACTTAAATGGTGTTTATGAATAGCCGACAGCGTGCTTCTTAGTGGTAGCAGGGACCTTGAAACTCCATAGAGTTGTGGCAATAAACATGTGATGTGGGAGTGTCCTATATCAATCTGTTGATTTCATTGGTTGAGTAATAAACAAACTGCTTGGGCTCATAGCTTAGAACATAGGTGGGTGGAGTAAACAGAGCAGAATGCTGGGAGGAAGAGGAAGTGAGGTAAGACGCCTCAGACAGAGACGCCATGCTCCCGGCTCCTGGGCAGACGCGGGTATAGCTCTGCTCTCTGAGGCACAAGCGAAGAAGCTCCGACCCAGGATGGATGTAGACTAGAATCTTCCCGGTAAGCGCACCTTGGGGTGCGACACACATGATTGGAAATGGGTTAGTCCAGGTGTGAGAGTTAGCCGAGAAAAGGGCTAGAGCTAAAGAGCCAAGCAGTGTTTAAATGAATACAGTTTGTGTGTTGTTATTTCAGGGCATAAGCTAGCCATGCAGGCGGCCGGGGTGCTGGGGACGCAGCCCTGCCGCTCCTATTACAACAAACATGGCTCCGGCCAGTACCTCTGCCATGAGTCTAGACTTTCAAAAAGCTAAGGAATGGGCTGGATCCAGCCATCAAAACCACGGCTTTAATTCTAGCAATACTGCTTAGCAAATTAAAGACTCATGTGGTCAAAAAAAGAGATATAAAGTAAAGATTGATTCAAAGATAAAGAAAACCTCTAAATGGTTTAGAGTGTGTTTAAAAAATATATGTAGGCTTGGGAGAGAAAAGAAAAAGGACAAATTTTAAAAAAAAGCAATAAGAGAGAGAGTAGTTGAGTGTGGTGGCACACACCTTTAATCCCAGTACTTGGGAGGCAGAAGCAGGTAAATATCTGTGAGTTCAAGAACAGCCTGCTCTACAGAGTGAATTCCAGGATAGCCAAAGACACAGAGAAACCCTGTCTCAAAAAACCAAAAGTTAAAAATAAAAAAAAGAGTTTAAAATAAAGCCAGGTAAAGATGGAAAATACACTGGAAATCTGGACACTGTATGTTATTGTGTTGTCTTTGAAATGTCTGAATGCTAAGGAAGGAGCAAAAGCTGCTAAAAGACATTTGATTATAAATGCTGCTGGATTAATCCAACATACATATTTTGAAAATGCCTTGACTTCAAAATTAAAGTCAAAAGTTATGTTACTTTGGAGAAGAGGTTTTGCTTTTGTTTCCACAGGAAATAAGAGGCTGTAGAGTCATTCTGGGCTAAGAAAAATCAGGTTTGATCAAGTAAGACCCCTTATAAATCTCTGATAGGAGCAGATGGCCCAGATGTCTGAGTTCTACATCCACAACAGCCTCAAGACTGCTGGATGAGATGAGAAAGCCTCACAAAATATTCCAGTCAGTATGTGACCATAATTCAAAATTTTCTTTAGGTCCCCGTAAGATTATCAACGCTCCTAATCATCAGGAAGTAGCCTGGAAAACCAAGCCCACATTTCCCCCCAAAATGGATTATGGATGTTTTTCTTTGTTTACAGTGTTGGTTACCAGTTGTTATGGATAATGGTCAGGAATAAAGCTAAATAAAGGAGATTAAATTCAGAATTTTTGTTTTGAAAAAAATACAAAAGGGGGGAAGTGCTGTGGGACAATAATCTTGTGCCCTGTAAAGATTTATCAGTTGTATTGCTTTAATAAAAGGCTGATTGGCCAGTAGATAGGCAGGAAGTATAGACGGGGTGACCAGGCAGGAAGTAGAGGTGGGGCAATAAGAACAGGAGAATTCTGGGAAGAGGAAAGACTCGGTCTACAGTTGTAATCCAGACACAGAGGAAGGAAGATGAGAATGCCCTGCTGATGAAAGGTACCAAGCCACGTTGCTGACACAGACAAGAAATATGGGTTAATGTAAGAGTTAGAAAGAAGCCTGAGCTAATAGGCCAACCAGTTTATGATTAATGTAGACCTCTGTGTGTTTCTTTGGGATGAACGGCTGAGGGACCCGGTGGGACAGAAACCTCTGTCAACAGCTGGGGACCTGGAAGCTACAGGGGGTGGATCAATGTGTTCAGCATCTCTTGCCTTAGCTTTGACATGAGTTCTTGCCCATTCTGCCTAAAAATATTGTGGTAAATGAGATTAAAAATGGGGTGGTAGTGTCTGGTGGATCCCTAGGGCTCACTGGATGGCCAGCCCAGTCCAATCAGTTCCAGGAACAGTACCCAATGTTCCCTTTCATACACACACACACACACACCTGTGCATACACAAACAAGCTTGTTCTAGGGTAGTCATTGCTGTCATGAAGCACCTTGTCTGGAAACAATATGGGGAAGAAAGGGTTTTGGGTTTTTTTTTTTTTTTTTTTTTTTTTTTTTTTTGTTTTTTCGAGACAGGGTTTCTCTGCCGCTTTGAAGCCTGTCCTGGAACTAGCTCTGTAGACCAGGCTGGTCTCGAACTCACAGAGATCCGTCTGCCTCTGCCTCCCGAGTGCTGGGATTAAAGGCGTGTGCCACCATCGCCCGGCCCAAGAAAGGGTTTTGTATCACTGGTCCTCACTGAAGGAAACTGAAAGAGGAACTCAAACAGGGCAGGAACCCAGAAGTGGGAACGGATGCAGAGGTCATGAGGGGTGCGGCTTACTGGCTGGCTCTTCATAACTTGCTCAGTTTGCTTTCTTATAGAACCCAGGACCAGGGGAGGCATTGCCCCCAGTGTCCTGAGCCCTCCTCCATAAATTGTTAATTCAGAAAATGTTCTACAGGCTTGCTTACAGCCTGACCTCATGGAGGCATTTCTCAATTGCGGCTCCTTCCTCTCAGATGACCCTAACTTGTGATAAATTGACACACAGCCTAGCTATCACAAACCTCAAACATGCAAGTGCACATACATACACACAGGCAGGGGGGTCAGACTCTACTCCCAAGGCAGAAGCCTCACTCTCAGGATAGAGAGAAAGATGCTGTGATTAGTGAGGGAATAGCTCCTCGTCCACTGCAATGTGCTGAGCACAGGGACAGCCTGCCTAAGGAGGAGCCCCTCACACCAGGCAGGCTTCCCTGTGTGGAGCCAGGCCCACTTCTTCTTGGAAACTGCAAACCAGATTGACAGGACAAGGCTTCTGGACAATTCCACTGGAAAGAAGTGGCTCTTGAGTCTAAGAAGAAACATGTTTGAGTGATAACATTGGTGAGTGCTTGTCTTATCACCAGAAGAAAGCACATGTATTTGAGAGAGTGGAGAAACCTCTGCCTTTCTTTCACCCTCTAACTGCAGGAATTGATGTGAGCGCAGAGGTTAGGAGACTTCCTTTCAATTGAAGAAACTGCACTCCTTTTTGTTGTCATTGTTACTTTATTATTTGTTTGTGTAGTGTGTGTGTGTTTGTGCGTCTGTGTATGCATATCTGTGTGTATGTGCACGCACGTGTGTGTATCTGTGTGTATGTGCATGTTTATGTGTGTGCACCGTGGTGCACATGTGGAGATCACAGTTGGGAGTTAGTTCCCTCCCCCCCCCCCCCCCCCCGGTGGATTCTAGGGATTGAACTCAGGTCATCAGGCCTGGTGGCAGGTGCCTTTACCTACCGAGCCAGCTTGTCAGCTCTTTTGCTTGTTGTTGTTATTGTTGTTTTTCCTTTCATTTGCCCTGACTGGAGCCTCAGGATCACTCAGATGCTCAGATGAAAATCTGTCAGAGTGGCATGCCTGGTGTGGATGTTACTGGGGAAAGAGAGAGGGACTGTCCCCTTGAAATGACCTTGTTCCAATCCCTCTATAGCCCATTCTTGCCAGAGTAGCCTTCTGGCCAAGATGGGGACAGTCTGCCTTTGCCTCCTCCCCCAGAACCTCAGTGTGCTCCTCCACAGCTGGTCCTGACTCACCAGATAAGGTTGCTGTAACGAAAAACAAGAGCAACCCCATAAGCCAGGTGCTGAGTCAGAGAAGAGCACTGGGTGGATGGGAGCAACCCTGCTCTCCAGGGTGACATTCAACAGAGGACAGGAAGCTGCAGGAGGGGGTAGTGTCTGTCACACATGAGAATATTCCCCTCTGGAAACCAACCCCAGCCCTCTCTGCTAAGCTATTTCCAGATGCCTGTGCCATCTCAAAATAATTTAAAAGGATCTTTCGCTGGGCATGTTGGCACACACCTTTAATGCCAGAACTCCACTGGCAGAGGCAGGGGGTCTCTGTGAGTCTGAAGCCATCCTGGTCCACGTAGAAAATTTTAGGCCAGCCAGGGTTACAGAGTGAGACTCTTGTCTCAGAAAAGAAAGAAGGGGGAAGGACAGAAGAAGAAAGGAAAGACTCGGGGGCTGGAGAGATGGCTCAGTGGTTAAGAGCATTGCCTGCTCTTCCAAAGGTCCTGAGTTCAATTCCCAGCAACCACATGGTGGCTCACAACCATCTGTAATGAGGTCTGGTGCCCTCTTCTGGCCTGCAGACATACACACAGACAGAATATTGTATATATAATAAATAAATAAATAAATATAAAAAAGAAAAAAAATGTTTTTAAAAAAAAAAGAAAGGAAAGACTCTTAAATCAACTGATTGTAGATCCCCTTCTACAGAGGGTGTGGAGCATGGTAGCTCATGATAGTAACCCTAGCATTTGGGAGGCGAAGGTGGGAAGACCTAGGCTAGCCTAGGTTACATGAGTCCCTGTCTCATAAAAGGAGTATCGGCTGGGAGATATCTCTACACGAGAACTCGAGTTTGATCCCAGAACCCACATAAAATCCTGAGCATGGCCATTTGTACTTACAACCCCAGGGTCAGGAAGACACAGGACGATCCCAGGGGTTTGCTAGTCAGTCAGCGCAACCTGACCAGCGAGTTCCATGTCCCTGCTGCGCACCACGCCCCTGTGTCTGCGTTCTGTGTGCTGGCACCCAGTTACCGAGCTTCGGGCAAGGGGCTGGAGGTTAAAATACACAGACACACACAGACAGAGAGACTGAGACATGGGTCATCCTTGAATTCCCCAAGAATACCCCCTTTATTGTGTTCTGGGGCAGATTATATAGAGATAGCCACACCCCAGCCAAACCCACCAGAAACCACTTTCCTGCCATCAGGAACTCCTGAAGGTCCCGTGCTCAGAGCAGCTGTAGGCACTCAGATCAGGGGAAAACAAGTTGTTTACAAGAAATTCAGGATCTGGGGTCTTACTGCTCCCAACATGTCCCAGTGGAAGATCTGTATCTGAAGAAAAGCTGGTGGCCCTGACGAAGGACACTCGGTTGCCTTTTCTGCTTTCTGCCTGGATGTGGGATACACACATGCACCTACACACACAGACACATACACACACAGACACATATACACACACAGTCACATAAACACACAGACATACACACACAGACACATAAACACACACATAAACACACACAGACACATACAAACAGAGAGAGAGAGAGAGAGAGAGAGAGAGAGAGAGAGAGAGAAAAGAATAATCGAATAATCAAACCTGTCCCCTGTAGGTCACTGTAGATGCCTTTAAAGCTACCCATGACTGAATATCAGCAGGTCCCCAATCTACCAAACGTTCATTCACACACCCTACATAATTCCTTCAATGGAAACTTACTAGCAACCAGCTCTCTATGGGGCTGACATAGGACAGACTGTACTCTGTGGCCTCACAGTTGGGACTGAATGCCAGGTGTGAATCTAGGAATCCAAAGGAATCAGGCATCACCTGGAGGAGGTCTGAGTCCTGCTACTCCTGTCTTCCTGCAAACATCCGGTCACAGACCAACCACGGTCCAGCATGACCTTGGTGATTGACTGGCGAGTGTCTGTGAGTCAGCTTTGAAGTCAGGCTCGCCTTTGGACGCTCAAGCAGTTAACTGCATTATCCCTGGGGACATACTGACTTCGTGCACGTAGGTTACCGTGAATTGTGAGTGTAGTAACAACAGTTATTCAAACAAAGAACACCGTGCAGACTTATTGTGTCGAACTGTAGTTCAGACATGAACTGATGCTCCAGGTCAGGGGTGTAATGAAAACACATGGAATGTGGTCCATACCCTAGACAATGTGGTCTTGCTTCTTGAATCTTGTCAAGACTTGACATTCTCCCTGCTTATCATACCTATAGTTCAGGAGCTAAAGTGTGTGTGTGTGTGTCTCTGTGTGTATCTGTACATCTCTCTCTCTCTCTCTCTCTCTCTCTCTCTCTCTCTCTCTCTCTGTGTCTGTATATGTCTTTGTGTGTGTCTGTACATGTCTCTGTTTGTGTGTGTGTGTGTGTATATGTCTTTGTGTGTCTGTGCACGTCTCTGTATGTGTGTGTCTGTATGTCTTTGTGTGTCTGTACATGTCTGTGTGTGTGTGTCTGTGTGTCTGTATATGTCTTTGTGTGTCTGTACACGTCTCTGTGTGTGTGTATGTGTGTGTGTGTGTGAGATGGTCTTTCTAGGTAATCAGGCTAGCCTCCAGCCTACTTTATAACCTGGGCTGGCCTTGAACTCACTATGTAGCCCAGGCTGGCCTTCAACTCATAATCCTTCTGCCTTAGCTTTTTGGATGCCAGGATTATAGATATGCTCTATACCTAGATACATCTGAATTTTTGTCATTTGACACTGGAAAAAGAAGAGAACCCCCTCCCCTTCTCAGAACAAGAACTTTTTTTTAACTATAGCAGAAGTTAGAGGATTTTATAATAATGATAACATACTGTCACCTAATGGATTTCCCACTGACAGCATTTGTAACGATTTCCCCTTGATTCAGAATCTGGTCTTGTTGACATGCCTTTTTATTTTCCCTTAATTAGAACCGGTTCGGCAGCCTGATTTTTCTTTTTCCTTTAGTGCTACTGGCATGTTTTGAAGACTATGGGCCATTTCTTTGTGACAATGCCTCCCCATCTGAGCTCGATCTCCCATGATTGCAATCTGCATTCCTCTTGATTGGAACTGGGTTGCCCTCTTGGGGTTTGATTTCGGCCTAAAGGATGCCACCCCTTAGCAAGGCCTGACATCAGGACATCAGGAGGCAACAGGCCTGTCCCACCACTGCCAATTGCTCAGTTGTCAGGTGCCCCCAGGGTCTCCCCACTACAGAGTTCCCTTTCCTCTCCTTCAGTCAGTGTGTTGCCAGGAGAACTTTGAAAATGCATCAGGGGAATGAGAGCAAGTGAGGGGGGCATTGGAGCCTGAGTCTGAGGTTAATCCACACTGCGGTGTAGCTCAGCGTCAAGCTTCCTTAGCATGCAAAAGGCCCTGGGCTCAAGTTCCACCATCACAAAAGAGGTAATAAGTAATAAAAAAGAACACAACCAGCAATTATTTTTTTTGTTTGTTTGTTTTTTGGTCTTTTGAGACAGGGTTTCTCTGTATAACAGCCCCAGCTGTCCTGGAATTATCTCTGTAGATAAGGTTAGCCCCGAGCTCACAAAGATCAACCTACCTCTGCCTCCCGAGTGCTGAGGTTAAAGGCCTGTGCCACCATTAACTGGCACCAGCAGTTCTTAAGCTAATGTGCTGGTGTATGTCTGTAATCTCTGGAGGCTGAGGCAGAAGGATTGCTATGAGATAGAGACAGGCTTTACAGTAAGACCATGTCTCCAAAAATAAAAGAAAAAGAAAAGAAGCTGAGTATGCGTCTTAGTCACTGTTCTATTGCTATGAAGAGATACAGTGGTGGTGGTTTGAATAAAAGTGCCCCACCCTGCCAATAAGGAGAGGCACTATTAGGAGGTCTGGCCTTAGTGAAGTAGGTGTGGCCTTGTTGGAGGAAGAGGGGTGGGCTTTGAGATTGCAGATGCTCAAACTGTGCCAGGTGTGGCATTCTCTTTCTGCTGCCTGTAGATCCAGATGTGGAATTCTCAGACACCTCTCCAGCACCATGTCTGCCTGTACACCACCATGCTTACTGAACAGTAAGACAGCCCCAGTTAAGGGTTTTCTTTTATCAGAGTTACTGTGGCCTGGCAGTGGTGGTGCACGCCTTTAACCCCAGCGCTTGGGAGGCAAGGGCTGGTGGATTTCTGTGAATTTGAGGCCAGCCTGGTCTACAAAGTAAGTTCCAGGACAGGCAGAACTGTTACATAGAGAAACCTTGTCTCGAAAAACCAAAAGAAAGAAAAGAAGGAAAGAAGGAAGGAAGGAAGGAAGGAAGGAAGGAAGGAAGGAAGGAAGGAAGGAGTTATTGTGGTCGGGCTTGGTGATGCACACCTTTAATCCCAGTACTCGGGAGGCAAAGGCAGGTGGATCTCTGTGAGTTCAAGGCCACCCTGGTCTATAAGAGTTCCAGGACAGCCAGAGAAACCATGTCTAGGGTGAAAAGAGTTGCTATGGTCATGGTGTCTCTTCATAGCAATAGAAGCCCTAATATAGACACCATGACCACGGCAACTCATAATAATACTTTTTAAAAGAGCACTCAATGGAGCACTTGTTCATAGCTCCAGATGTGTGGTCCATTATCATCACAGTGGGCAGGTGGCATGAGGCGGTTGCTGCAGCAGTAACTGAGAGACATTGGGCCCCGCATGGGCTTTTGTAGCCTCAGAGCTCACCCCCAGTAACACACTCCCCCCAGTAAGACCACACCTCCTTATCCTTTTCAAATAGTTCCACTCCCTGGTGACCAAACATTCAAATCTATGAGTCCATGGGGGTCCATTCTCATTCAGAGCACCATAGCATGGTTGCTCATATCAGGAGGATTGCCCTAAGTCTGAGGCCAGCCTGAACTGGCATAGAAAAGTCAGTCTCAAACAAAAACAAACAAAAAGTGAATTTAGTCTGGGGGTAGAATTCTTTTCCTTGGGAGATTCCTATCTTTAAGGCTTTCAACTCTCTGAGTGAGCACCACCTCCCCTCCCACCCACCCCCACCCCTGCGATCCTGCACAACGCTCGCGAATGCACACACGTACACACACACACACACACACACACACACACACACACACACACACCAATCCCTCGAAGGCAGATAGGCTTTAAACCACACCAATCTAAAGGTTAATCTTGAGCGGCATCAAATTAGCCATCACATCAGATAAACTTTCCCCAGCAGTCTTAGCGTCTGCCCATCATCTTAGCCCTTATCAGTCTCTGTCCTGACAGCATTTGGAATGCAAAGGATTCTGGCTTTGTTATTCATAGTTCTTTTAGCTTTCAGGGCTGGGAAGATGGCTCAGTGGTTAAAGTGCTCACCAAGCAAGCACGAGAGCCAGGGTTCAACCCCCCCCCCCAAGAACCTATGGAAAAGCTAGGCGGAAGTGAAACGGGGTGGGGTGCGGGTAGCAGTTGGAAAGAAAGCGCCTCCACAGGTGCGGGCCTTTGCGCTCTCGGGCACCAGGCGGTGGTGCTGTCTGGGGCCGCGATAGGGCAGTACAGCCCTGCTCGGGCCGCATTTGAGAGTTTACACCACTTAGTTTGTTTCCTTCATTGTGCTTGCATTTGATGATGTAAGCTTCTTGTTCCTCCTGCCATGCCTGGGCTTGCTGCTCTGTCCCTCTGTCATGACGGACCCTTAAACCTTCTTGAACCACAAGCCCAAATAAACGTTCACTTCTGTGAGGTGCTTCTGGTCACATTATGTTGCTACAACAACAGAAAAGTAACTAATACATAGGGGATTTCAGAGCAAGCCAGCTAGCCAGACTAGCTGTATCAGTGAGCTCTGGGTTTGATTGAGAGACCCTGCCTCTGTGAATAAAGGAGATTGGAGATTGAGGAAGATTCCTGACATGCACATTGAGCCTTATATGAGCACACACTCATGATGTGGGATTCCCCTCTGTATGCTGTGAATATGTTCTATTAGCATTGGTTAATAAAAGAAGCTGCTTTGGCCTATAGCAAGGAAGAATATAGCCAGGCTGGAAGAGAGAGAGAAAGTAGGCGGTGTCAAGGAGACACCATGTAGCTACTGAAGGAGAAAGATGCTCATGAACAAGTACTGCTAAACCATGAGCCTCATGGTAAAATAAAAAAATAATAGGAATGGATTAATTTAAGATGTAAGAGCTAGCTAGAAATATGCTTAAGCTATTGGTCAAGCACTGTTTTAATTAATATAGTTTCTGTGTGATTATTTCAGGTCTGGGCATCCAGGAAAAGAACAAGCAATCTCTGCCTACACACACAAGTACACATGTGAACCCACAACCATGAGTGCCCACAAATGTGTGAAATATATATATATAACATATATAAAATATATATAAAAATATATAAAATGGAAAAAGGAAAAAAATGAGGACATTTTATATCAAGCTAAGTTCTCCTACTGTTTTCCAGTAGCACTGGATATATAATGACTTCATTGATGTGTATAATTTCACATTACTTCTTTTTCAAAATATTTAAATCTTTGCTTCATTTGGAACTCATTCTGAGTGACATTTGAATCCAATTTAATTTTTCTACGTAGAGTTGCTCTATTATCCTACCGCCATTTGTTGAAAAGTCCAAGTTTTGTCCAATTGACTTGAGGTGACATCTTTACTACACTTTAAATGCCCATATAACTAGGGCCTCCTTCCCCCTCTCCCTCCCAGGAAGACCTCACATGTAGCCCAGGTGGGCCTCAAACCGCACACCCTCAACCTCCCCAGTGCTGGGATGACAGGCATGCGCCAACACACGCTCTGATATCTGCGACAGTCATCTCTGGGTCTCACTCACACGTGTGCACAGTTGCTGAGAAGAAAGTGTCTGCATTCTGGACTTTTTGTTTTTGAGACAGTGCTTTCCTGTGTAGCTTTGGAGCCTGCCCTGGAACTCATTCTGTAGACCAGGCTGGCCTCGGATTCACAGAGCCTGCCTTTGACTCCTGAGAGCTGGGATTGAAGGTGTGTGCCATTACCACCCAGTTCCAGCCTATTTTTTAAGGAAGATACAGCAAACAGCCTTGAAGACAGAGGAAGTCTCTTCCTTCTGCAATGAATCTAGTATGCACGCCATGCTCATTAAGGAAGATCTGGGTTCCTGACCTCAGGCCTCTGTCTGCACCTCTCTTCCTGCACCTGTGGTGTCTTCCTCCAGCACCGTGAAACTGGGACTGGCTAACCTAATTCCTCATGGTACTTGACCTTACAGAATAGTCTTTCCTTGGTGCTCTTCTTTTTTATTGTAAAAGATTTATTATTATTTTAGAATAATGTGTAGAAACTGAGCATGGTGGTGCATGCTTTTAATCTCAGTACTCTGGAAGCAGAGGCAGTTGGATCCCTGTGAGTTCTAGGCCAGCCTGGTCTACATTGTGAGCTCCAGGACAGCTAGGACGATATAGAGAGACTGTAACTGGACATTTCTCTTCTACCTGCCTGTTCCCAAATACCTGGCAGTTGCTTTCCAAATAATTGACTTGAAGGCTTAATATAAATTATTAATGCTCGGCCAATAGCTCAGGCTTGTTACTAGCTAACGCTTACACTTAAATTAATCCATATTTCTATTTCTGCTTTGCCACCTTTCCTCAGATCAGCTGCCTATCTTGATCTCTCTGCTGCTGCCAGCAATTCTCTGTTGCAGGAGCTCCTTCCGCTCCTTCAGCTAATAGCCGCTGAGATACCAGCCCATTGGGGCGTGGTCTCAAAATTCTCTAACTCGACCCTTCTTTTTCCCATCATTCTTGGTTTTGCCTCTCTGCCTGTACTTTATGCCTGGCTACTGGCCAATCAGCATTCTATTAAACCAATCTGAGTGACAACTCTTTTCAGTGTTCAAGAGGATTATTCCACAGCAGGAGACCCTGCCTCAAAAAAAAAAATCTTATTTGGGTGCAGTGCCTGTGGAATCCAGAAGAGGGCGTCAGATCCATGGAGTGGCGTGAGAGGCTGCTGTGAGCCACCTGCTTGGGTGTGGGGTGCTAGGAACCAAACTCTGGTCCTCTGCAGGAGCAGTGCACTCTCCCCAGCCCTTGGCGCTCTGAAGAGGCTCCTTCATATTTTTATGTGTTCATTTGCTCATGTAAATTTAGAATTCTTCATTCCAAAATAAAGTCCTTCAACAAATCAAGAAAGCTTTGCAAGGCGTGTCTCTGTGTTACTTTACACAGCAGTGTAGGGAGAGTCCATCTTTTCGTCCAAGGCTCCCTTTTAACAATTTTCTTCAATTTCATAATCTAGGTCCTTCCAGAGTTGCACGTGAGCAACCCTTCCTAAAAACACACCTTAGATTTGCTTTAAATAACAGGCAAGAAAACCCCTTTGAGGTGTTAGGATGCAGAGCAGAATGTCCAGACGCTGGCTGAGCTCCATCGGCAAAACCAGGTATTAGCCAACTCCAGGCCCTGTGGGAAGAGTGAGTGAACACAGGGGGCCAGTGAGGTGTGCTCCATGCTGGTAGCCAACGGTGTTACATCGCCTCTTCTGTGTGATCGTGAGCCTTCACCTCGGCTGGCTTTCAAAATCCCAATTCCAAGCACCCTAATTTGTGAGAAACTTGAGCCAGTTCTTACATTACAGAAACACGGTTCCTCGGACTCCTACTGACCGTGAATTCATTAGTTTGGCTAATGTGGTCATTATCAACGATAAAAATCCTTGCCCTCAAGTTTATCTTTTAATTGAAAAATCTTTTCACATCTCACAGAGGTCACTACCTAATTATCATCGTTATTATTTTACAATAGAATGAGAACAGAAGCCCTGATTATTCGGAGAGGTCAGAGTGGGTGGCTTCCTCCTGGAGGAGAACCGCTGTGGTAGTTCCTCGTCCTCTGTCCTTCAGAGTGTTGGTGGCATAGATTAAAGCTGGCCGAGGCTGCTGCGGTCCTCAGTTTGGCTGGAAATCAGATATTTGTTTTACTGTAAAGTATTTTTTCCCAATTCTCAATCTCTCTCATTTTAATACTAAACACTTTGTGATTTAGGTCGTATGCGATAAAGTGTTTTAATAATTGTTATAATAATATGCTAGCCTTCATTTTAAATATTTTATATATTTGTGCATGTGTGCATGTGTGTGTTGTGCGTGTAGAGGTCAGAGGACAACTTCTGGGAGTCAGTTCTCTCCCCTGCAGGAATTCTGGGGGTCAAGGTCAGGTTGTCAAGTTCAATGGTCAACACCTCTACCCCCGAGCCATCTTACTGGACCACTTTTATCTGTCTGTCTGTCTGTCTGTCTGTCTGTCTGTCTATCAATGATCGATCTATCTATCTATCTATCTATCTATCTATCTATCTATCTATCTATCATCTATCTATCTATCTATCATCTATCCATTATTTATCTATCTAATTTATTATCTACCTACCTACCTACCTACCTACTTATCTGTCTATCTATTGACTGATTGGGACAAGGTCTTGCTGAGCAGTCCAAGCTAGCCTGGGACTCACAGTGATCCTCCCACTTCAGCCTCTGGAATGCTAGCATTGCAGAAGCGTGTTACCATCCACAGGTTTATTTGTTTTCAAAGCCTACATCCAAATCACAGAAAGAGATCTGTGATGTTAAGAGACCCCTTGGTAGGATAACCAGAGGCAAGAATAAAGGCCAAGCCTGGTCCCCATGGGTCCCACAAAGAAGCCATGTTCTCCTAATCTAAATCCAACTCCTCTCTCAGGTCAAACCATTAAAATAAAACAGTTTCTACTATGGCTCCTTAAGACTGTTCTAAGTGGCCAGGCCAGCCAGGCATGCCCTTCACTCTCAACACTTGGGAGGCAAAGGCAGGTGATCTCTGTGATTTCAAGACGAGCCTGGTCTACATGGTGAGTTTCAGACAGCCAGACCTACATAGTGAGACCCTGTCTCCAGAGAACAAGAAATTGTCCTAAGTGCTTTCTACTTACCTTATATTCATGGCTCTCCCCTTATCTAAGAAGTCTCTGTTTGCAGTAGAGACAATTACAGAAAGCCACACTGGCCAAAAGGCAGAGAACAAGTGAGTATGTATTCCGCCCCCGTGGATACATCTACAGCACATGATATAATGTGTTGTATTACATCTACAGGACAGCTCCTATACCTGAGGCTCAGGGAAGGTGGGCAGAAACGCTTTAGAAACCAGAGTCTGCTGTGAGACTGTGTCTTCTAGAACGACAGGGAAGCAACTCTCGTGATGTGTCAACAACACGGCTGCCTGAGCCAGACATGACAAGGTCAACCCTAATGAGCATGTTTATGTGGAAGGGGTAATCTCAAGGGGCTGCTGAGAAGGGGTGAATTTGTCTTCCCCAGGGATGAGTCCCCTAACTGGTCACCCAATAGCAAGTGGTCAGCCGTGAGATCACCTATGTATAAGCAACAGTAAGTGGATGCAGCAGGTTGTATTTACATATTTATGCATAGTATATGTAATAATGAAAAGGACATAGGTTTTAGAGTAACTAACTGGGGGCTGTCGTGGTTTGATAAGAATTTCCCCATAGATTCATAGATTTGAATGCATGGTCCTTAGGGAGTGGTGCTTCTTGAGAGGGATTAGGAGGTGTGGCCTTGTTGGAGGAAGTGTATCATGGGGTTGGGTGTGTAGGCTTTGGAGTTTCAGATGCTGCTGAGGTAGAATTCTCAGCTCCTTCTCCAGCACCATGTCTGCCTGCAGGCTGCCCTTCTTCCCACCATGACAATGGACTAAATCTCTCAATGTAAGTAAGTCCCAATTAAATGCTTTCTTTTATAAGAGTTGCTATGGTCATGGAGTCTCTTTACAGCAAAAGAACACCGACTCAGACAGAGGGGTTTAAAGGGGGAGGACCCTGGAGTGGAGGAAAGGGAAGGGGAAAAATGTTGTAATTATATTTTACCTAAAATAAAATAGTATTAAAAGGGAAAAAAGACAACTGTTCTAACCTAGAAACCAAAAGCTAGCTAACATCGACTGCTTAGCAGGATGAGAAACTTGATCAGAGTTCTCTGGAAGGAAGTGGTCCTAGGACAGCGTGGGATCTGAGGAGCTGGGAAGAACACAGGGGCGAACGCAGGGGCTCTCTCCATCAAGGGCATACCCACCGTGACGTCATGACCCCCACTTCTCCTCCACGCTGCCCTCACCGCTTTTGCTCTCATTGTTCCCACACCCTTGTGGCCGGTTGAAAAATCAGAAACCTCAATGCCAGAGTCCAGTAGACAAGTAGCTATAAGACTAGGACCTGCATCCCTCCAGCGCTGATTGGCTGTCTCAGGCCCCTCCAGCGCTGATTGGCTGTCTCAGGCCCCTCCAGCGCTGATTGGCTGTCTCAGGCCCCTCCAGCGCTGATTGGCTGTCTCAGGCCCCTCCCGCCCTGATTGGCTCTCTCAGGTCCCTTCCCTGCAGCATTCTGAGTCTCTCTGATTGTTAAGCAGGTTGTGGCAATGCCACAATCCATCCCTGTTGGTGCCTGGCTCTGTAGTTCCCATGGCCTCTCTAGGTCCACCCGCCTGGACTCTAACGCCAGGGAAGGAGTGAACTTGCCAGTGACAGAAAGGGCAAGCAGGCAGCCTACTTCCGTGCCCTTTACGTAGACTGCCACCAGAAGGTGTGGCCCAGATTAAAGGTGGATCTTCCTCTTCAGGCGATTCAATCAAGAAAAATCCCTCACGATGTACCCAACAGAATGTAATCAGGTTGACAACCAAGAACAGCCATCACACCGTACCTACAGTGTGCATGGGTGTCTTCCTCAGGCTCAGGTGACCCCCACAGCACCAACAGTGCCCTTGAAGTTCTGTAAGGAAAAGTTTATCCCTTTACAATCCCTAATGACAACGTGAGTCGGTACCTAGAGCTGGCGACTTAGCTCCTGACAGGCAGACAACGGTCTCAGACATTTCATGAAATACACAGTTAGGAAAATATACTAGGAACAAGCACATCAGAGAAGATGTAAGAAAGCAGTTTGGGGAAAACAACCTATACAGGAAGAAAGATGTAAAAATGTTAGTTTCTGTTATAAGATGTTGCAACCATGAAATATTACCAGGTATTGTAACAGATAACAATTCAGTTTTATTAATTTATTGTGTGTGGATTTTTTTTTCCTTTTTGGGGGACAGGATCCTGATGTATCATCCAGGATGGTCTGGAACTTACTTTGTAGCCTAGGCTGGCCTTCAACTGAGGAGATCTTCCTGCATCTGACTCCCAAATACCTAAATTCCCCATTCTTAGCTGTCTGCCTGCCTATCTATTTCTCTAGGGTTTTATGGGCCAGGCTAGTCTCAGATTAGACATAGATGAAGATGACGCTGAGTCTCTGAACCTCTTCCACCATCTTGCAGGGGCTGGCATTATGGGTGAGCATCATCACAACCGGCTTTCAAGTCAGAATTTAAAAGATCCTTATAAGACATGATAGCAGAAATAAAAAAAAAATCTATGGGGAAGCCCGGAACATAGCTGAGGCAATCTCAGAGCAAAACGGAAGGCAGGAACTAGAAGGACCTGATGCAGGGTAAGAGGACCCGAGGCTGGGCAAGCAGCGAGAACACTGAGTTAAGACTTCTATAGCAAACAGGGCAATGGAAGGGAGGAAATTAAAGATAAAATCATCACAATTTCTGATAATCAAAGGACATGTGCTCTCATTTGCAAGACTCCACGAACACCCAACATAATGGATAAAAATGATACACCAGACACATCACCATGAAATTTCAAATTACAGGCTGAGCATCCCTAATCCAAAACGTCAAATCTAAAATGCTTAAATGTCTGAAAATTCTTGGCTGCTGATATAAAGCTGCAAGTGGAAAATTCCACACCCGCCTTCTCATGGCACGCGGCAGTCAGAATGGAAATGTGTAAAAAATACTGTGTATCGACTCTCAGGGGCTGGAGATGGCTCTTCAGGGAGCTGGGTGTGATAATGTACATCTTTAATCTCCACACTCAAGAGGTAGAGTCAGGTGGATACCTGTGAGTTCCAGGATAGCCTGGTCTGTATAGTGAGGCCCCACATCAAAAATAAATGCATAAATAAATAAATTTAAATTACTTTCAGATTGTGTGCATAAATTGTATAGGAAACATTAAAAAAATTCCCACCCTAAGATATCTCATTTTATATACACAAATTCTCCAAACTGATAAAAAGTAATCCCCAAATCCAAGCAGTCTGTTTCTAATTTAAATAAAACATTATCATAGGGATCTCCAGCACTGGGGCTGGAGAGATGGCTCAGTGGTTGAAAACACTGGCTGCTCTTCCAGAGAACACGGGTTCAATTCCCAGCACCCACATGACAGCTCACAACTCTCTGTGCTCCAGGTCCAGGGGGTCTAACACCTTCATACAGACACACATGCAGGCAAAACACCAGCGCACATATAAAAATAAATGAATAAAGAGAATCTCCAGCATTTTGGATGCAGCATAAACAACCTGTAACAGATCCAAAGGATGCCCGTACATGTTTCCAGGGAGAAAACGGCTCCCACGTTCAAATCATTAATTTTCACTGCTAACACACCTCTTCACGTGTCCACGAGAGTGTTTCCAGAAACACTGACTGAGCAGGGGAGAACCAACCAGGATGTTTGTGGCGCCCCCCTCGCTCTGGAGTCCTGCACTGCATAGAAAGGAACAAGCAACCTGAGCCTCAGGGTTCATCTCTCGCTGCTTCCTGACTGCAGGCACAATGTGAGCTGCTGCCTCAGGCCCCTGCTGCTCTGCCTTCCCCTCATGGTGGGCTGTTCTCTCAAACTGTGCCAAAACAAACCTTGCTTCACCGATGTTGCCCTTTGCCAGGTGTTTTGTTGAAGCCATGTGTAGCTAACACACCAAATAAAATATTAAATATGGAGACTGGCCTGGGCTTTCAATAGCATCATCAGATGCTGAAAGTCAAGGAAGGGTGCTCTCAGAATTCCCAAGAGAGAGCCACCTCCATCTGGATGTCTGTACCCAGCAAAGCGTCAACCAAAAGGAAGAGGAAGCTAAGCACATTTCCAGACTTGAGAGATCCAAGGAGGACGAAAGGCACAAAGAGGATTCAGACCAGAAAAGCAATGGCTACACCAAGATTGTTTCTAAAGGACGTCTCTGGAACTCCGAAATATGGCATTTTGTGGAAGGTTCTGGAAAAACTTCAAGATATTAAAACCAACAGAATTTTTTTTTGTTAGATAATGTATATTTATAATAATATGATAGTGGTCGTTCACTATTCTCTGAACTCTTGCTCAGCTTTTGTTAGCATTTATCAACAGCCACCATTGTCTCTGTATTTGCTAGGTCACGGGGTCTGCATCAATGCCTGGAAAACAATATACAGTGAATGAAAATGAACGGGTAAGACATTGGTGAGATGACACAGAACCCACAGGTGGGAAATGCCTTACAGTTGAGAGTCACTTCCTCAGTATCCCCCAGTTCAGTAAACTCCATTGCTGTCCTGTGCCCCCGGTGCCATCCTGTGCCCCCGGTGCCATCCTGTGCCCC
>NC_022019.1:33131336-33137472 GCF_000317375.1 Microtus ochrogaster
CCATCCTGTGCCCCTGGTGCCATCCTGTGCCCCTGGTGTCACCCTGTACCCCTGGTGCCATCCTGTGCCCCTGGTGCCATCCTGTGCCCCTGGTGTCACCCTGTACCCCTGGTGCTATCCTGAGGAAGAGCAATGCAACCCTTGCTGGAATCCCTGGACCAGTTAAGTACATTTCCACCAATCTCAAGGTCGAAACGTCTAGAAACATAAAGGCTTAGTGTTTAACAAGGCCTTCTGATGTGTACACAAGAAAAAGTCCTGATAGGTCTGACATTTACAAAACAATGTTGTTGTTACTGCTACCCACAAATGTACTCTTCTGCCATCTTGTGGCTACGATAGGACCCAGATAAACATGAGGGTCACCTGAGTCAAAATTTATGGGCATCTGGGGTTGCTCTGGTCCTTGCCCAGCCTCTGAGACGCCCATTACACAGAAATAGGAAACCACCGAGATGCCCGTTATGCTTGATGGCACCTACAGGGGACAGAAGAAAAAAATGCCTAAGGCTACCTTTCCAGTATCCAGCCACACAGTCCTCACTATTCACTCAATCATGGTCAAACTCCAAAGAGTTAGTCTGAGTGCTCATCAAATGCCTTAAAATCTATCAAAGCAGGCAAGGGTGCATCCATTTTGCACCTCCACGGACTAAACCACATTTGGTATATAGTAGCTGCTTGCTAAGAATTTGTTGGTGCAGAAGTAAAACAATGACCAGCTTGTATAGAGCACCTACTATGTGCAAAGCCAACCAGCAGCCTGTATAGAGCACCTACTACGTGCAAAGCCAATCACCAGCTCGTGTAGAGTACCTACTATGTGCAGAGCCAATCACCAGCTCATATAGAGTACCTACTATGTGCAGAGCCAATCACCAGCTCGTATAGAGTACCTACTATGTGCAGGGCCAATCACCAGCTCGTATGGAGCACCTCCTATGTGCAAAATCCATGCACTTTCTACGTCCACTTTCATTTCATTCAAGCTATTCTCTCACCTCTGTCCATGGAACGCCTCAATTCTGGACGAATGGGGATGGTTGGTCCTTGTAATTTAAAATTTTACAGCATCTCTCTGAGGGCAACACTGCCAGGCAACCCATATTTCTGAACTGAGTTTCAGAATGGCAAGCGCTTGCTCCCTGCGTTAGTTACTTTCCTCATTGCTATAGCCTGACCAGACGAACTTCAGGGGGTCAGCGCTCACGGTTCTGGTGTGCAGTCCCGGGCGGTGGAGGACACATAAGGAGCAAATGGACCTCAAGGTAAACCCTGGCTTCTGCAGTGTAAACTGTGACCACACTTCGATACTGTCCCTGGTACTCAAATGGGGAGTCTTGTAGACATGGCTCCTTCTGGCAGAAGGTCTTTGTAGGTTCTTCTCTGCTCCCAAGACTGAAGGGACAAAGGGAAGCAGAAGTGTCTTCTAGTCCTCTCTGAGGAAACTTGTTAAGCAGACAACGGAATAATGATGGTGGAGAGAGAAGAGGAAAAGGGAGGGGGGAGCTAGAACATCTCTCTGTAGGAGCAAACCTGGTCCCTCACACACATTGCTTGACTGCCGCCTGCCTCAGCCTCCTTGGGGGCAGCCAGGAGATGCTGATCCACTTCCGCTGAGGACAACTCTGAGTATTTAAACACTCAGAGCCCTTAGGGTGGGCCGTCCTGAAAGTCCCAATGTCCTTCTCTTACCTCCTCTATCCAGTCCATCACAGAATCCTCTGGCCTCATTCACCTTCAAAGTGTCCCCAGCAGCCCCCGCCCACCACCGCGCTGGTCTGAATTGCCCTTCTGTATGTCACAAGGGATCCCAAGTCAATGCTTGACCTCTTCTGCTAAATGGGGTCCCATCTCAGCACCAGCCAGTGTGAGGTACTTTTCTGAGAAACTATTGTCTTCAGTATGTCTATAAAGCTGTGACTGAATACAGCCCTTCTGTCCCCACCCTTGACCACTTCCCTTGCTCTCAACCTGTGTGATGGCCTCCTGCAACTTCTCAAAGACCCTAAACATGTCCTCTTTAGGCATCCAACAGTGGTCTCCTCTCTCCGGCCTCTCTGCCCCCAGCTATGGTGGTGGTGGCTTCTATGGCTAAAATGCCTTCCCATGGGGAAGAAGTAAACACCCCCCGCCTCCTCCTCCTACCTCCCACTCACAGCCAAGAGTGATTGCACTCAGGTTCATTCTGAGGAACCAAAGGGCTTATTAGCTTCTCTTACGGAGCGACGGGTTCAAGGTTACAGACAGGACTGCACAGGAGGTTGGCACCTATGTGCCTTATGACTCTTCAGTGCCTATGTCGAGGGGGCACTCCCCTGATCCATCTCCACCTACACCCTCTAACTTCTTCTTAAGACCCAGACTCCATGTGCAATTAGGACAGAATTGCAGACAGCTGGCTGGGAGGGGGTGCTGGATACTCAGGTACAAGTCTTATGACCCTCACAACGCCCTCTTTCCAGCAGGGACTATTAACTGCCAGGCGTTGATGACCTTTGGCAAACAGGCCCAGATGAACTCCTGAAGATGGCAGTAGTTTGGCTCAGAGGATAGACCTGAACAACTGCTGCCCTCGACCCCCTGAGGGTGGTTTATGAGCTTTCTGACCGTCCTTTCTTGAGTTGCTCTTTTATGTGTCCAGGCTAGTCTTAACTCTCTTTGTAGTTGATGATAACCTGAACTCTTGACCCCTGTGCCTCCACCTCCAAGGGCTGGGGTTACAGGCATGAGCCACTGTGCAGAGTTGTACTGTGAAGGGGGATCCAACCGGTTAGATCTCCATAAGAGAACCTCTTGTTCCCGAGCTCTCCTCCCCCATCATCCACACCCACTGAAGCCTCCACACTCTAGTCCAGGATGATCCTAAACACCTGCTGTGACCATGCAGATGCCCTCCCTATAACAGATGCAAGCCCAGCCAGCCTCCCCTAGCCCCAAGACAAGCGTGGGTTACAACTTGGCTTTGATTTAGTGTCTTTGGGCCTGATGACTCCTGGTACACAGGCTAAGTCCCATGGAATGGAACTTTCACCATGGTATAGAAACAAAACCAAGAAATTCTCTTTGCCCCTTGGAACTGCAGGCCGTGTCCCTTCCAGACCTCCATCATGACCCAGACGGCTCCAATCATCCCCACAAAGCTTCCCTGAAGGGTAATCGATCTCAGCGCCCTTTCTACTGACCAGTGACATCTTTATTACTTAGAGAAAGTCCAGGGCTTCTTGGCAGGCACACACTATCGGCTAAGCTACGTCTCTAAGCCTGGTCCAAGCCTTTAAATCTTCAGCACCTTCTCCGGTATCAGACCCTTGCCCACGGGTTCCTTGTTGATCACATTATTGTCCATGCTGCCACACTGACGGGTCTTTTAATATTTGTTGTACCCTGAGTGTCTAGTCCGGGCTGGTTCAGGGTGGGTGACCAGTACGCAATGGTTGAACGGAGAACAAACTCAACTGGCCTGGCCCCCTCACAGCAGCCCTCGGAGGGTGGCTGACCAGCCCTGTGCGTGTGCGTGCGTGCGTGCGTGTGTGTGTGTGTGTGCATGCATGATACGTGCGTGTGTGTGTGTGCGTGCATGATGTGTGTGTGTGTGTGCATGCATGATGTGTGTGTTGTGTGTGCATGCACATGTGTGATGTGTGCTGTGCGTGTGTGCTGTGCGTGTGCGCATGTGATGTGTGTTGTGCATGCGTGCGCATGTGTGATGTGCGTGTGTGTGTGTGTGTGCATGCATGATGTGTGTGTTGTGTGTGCATGCACATGTGTGATGTGTGATGTGCATGTGTGATGTGTGTGTGCATGTGTGTGTGTTGTGTGTGCATGCACATGTGTGATGTGTGCTGTGCGTGTGCATGCGTGTGTGTGTGTTGTGTGTGTGTGCGTGTGTGTGTGTTGTGTGTGCATGCACATGTGTGATGTGTGCTGTGCGTGTGCATGCGTGTGTGTGTGTTGTGTGTGCATGCACATGTGTGATGTGTGATGTGCATGTGTGATGTGTGTGTGCATGTGATGTGTGTTGTGCATGCGTGCGCATGTGTGATGTGTGTGTGTGTGCGCGCGCGCGCGCGTGCACACTCATGGTGTTTCTCTTATTCCATAGCATTTCCATAGCCTCCCCAGTGCTTCAAACCCATACACAAGATATTCTCAAACTGGTTACACTTTGGTCAGAATACTCCACTTACCTGGGGGAAGCCTCCTCCACGCCCTCCGTGTGTCATACGGTCTGGCCGTGCTCTGGGGTGGAAGCCTCCTCCATGTTCCATGTTCTACGTGTGTCATACGGTCCGGCCGTGCTCTGGGGTGGAAGCCTCCTCCGTGCCCTCCGTGTGTCACCCGGTCCAGCTGTGCTCTGGGGTGGAAACCTCCTCCACGCTCTACACCCCCAGCACTGTGCGTACTTTCTGTTTCTTACCTAGAGCTTCTGTTTATATCCTTATTTCATCTTTCTTGGGAGCTTTTTGGGGACAATCGGACTCTCTCTCTCTCTCCTTCCCTCCCTCTCTCCTCACCCACCTCCTCTCCTCTCTCTCTAAGCTCTCTGACTGGCTTCCACTTCCCTTTCTCCTGGATGCCTGCGTGGTTCTTAGTAAATAATTATTGGACACACGTGGGCTGTGGTTTTTGCACACCATGGGTCCTATCACGAAGTCTGTCTAGGTTTGTATACTGTTCCAAGAACCCAAGTCAAACTGCAGTTAGTGGCTTTCTGAAGCTTGGTCCACTGGAGGTCAGTGGTCTTCTTAGTGTGTCAGCCACTGGTTGTCACTTATATTGGAGCTAAAATCGAGGTTGAGTGGTGGGGGCTGCTGAACTTGGGCGTCTCTTCTCATCAGGCACGGTGGCTCACACCTTTAATCTCAGCTGGCAGAGAGGCAGGAAGAGCTCTGTGAGTTGGAGGCCAGATCAACCTATTTAGTGGATTCCAGGCCAGCTAAGGCTGTACAGTGAGACCCTGTCTCAAACAAACAAACCAACAAATCAGGTCTGGTGGCCGTGGCGCGTGCACTCGGGAGACAGAGACAGGAAGATCTACAAGTTCAAAGCCAGCCTGGTCTACAGTGTGATGTGGGACAGCCAGGGCTACACAGAGGGACCTGAGGAGCCTGCCTGACTCCATTGTAAAGCAGGAGCCGTTATGCTGTGTTTTTAAAAATAAGTTTCTATTAACTGTGAGAGTGTAGTAGCTCTGTTTCCTGGAACCTGACCTTCCCAGCCTATGACCTTGATTTGTTTTTGAGAATACCTTGACCCATCCTGGCCCTCCCGTGACCCTCCTCATCACAGGATGGGTGAACACATGATGAATTTGAATTTTTCTTAAAATTTTCTTATTACTCCATTATCTCTTCAGTAAAACTACTAGTGATTTTACTCCTTAAAAAAGGCCCAAGAAATGAATTCAGGGCTACTCTCTTTAGTCCGACTTAGGAGGCGGTCACTGGCCAGCTCTTGGGTGCACTCCAATAAAAATCAAGCTTGCTTGAAATTCAGCTCAAATTGTGGTAGTGGTCTTATTCTTGCCATTGGGATTAACCAAACCAAACCAAAATAGAACAAAACAATAAAAGAAGTTACTACTGCGCTCAGGCACCATGTGGGAAAGAGACTTGGCTCCCTCTGCTGGTCAATTGTGTAGTCTGTCAGCCCAGTTCTGAGCTGGCTGGCTTTTCTGTGAACTGGAGACCAAGAGACCTAAGCATTGGGAACAGGGAGGAAGAAGGCTTGGCTCAGTGCTAAGGATGGGCTGCCTCCACAGCACACAGGCCTGTCTTGGGTTCCCACTAAGCAGACGGGACACTCAGCCCTAGGAAGTGTGGGGCTCTTTGTTTCGGGGCCCCAGAATAGCAGCTGCCACACTTGGTTCCTGTTCTGTTAGAGCCTTTAAACTATGGAGCCAAGAAGTCCCATTAGACAAGACAGACATTAAAGCGAATGAAAAACTCTCGTGACCCTGAAATTGCCAGTACCCACAGGATGCTAGAGGGTCACATCAAAGCCTTAGTCCCTGCTTGTAGCAGACAGTGATGGTACTGGCCTCATTGAGAAAAACAAAATAAAACAAACAAACAGCCGGGCGGTGGTGGCGCACGCCTTTAATCCCAGCACTTGGGAGGCAGAGGCAGGCGGA
>NC_022019.1:33137592-33140552 GCF_000317375.1 Microtus ochrogaster
CAAAAAAAACAACAAACAAACAAACAAACAACAAACAAAAAAACAAGCTGGAAGCCCTAGACGCCCAGGTCGCCTCGTTAGTGGCCTCTGATCAGGGTTGAGACAGAAGCTCTGACACCCAGGACTCTCCAGAAAGCCCGAGGTCAGTATCCCAGGGTACAGGTGAGTGGAGGCAGAAAGCCAGCAGGAGAATGTGCCCTTTTTGTTTCTTCACTCTGGCGGCCCGAAGAGGGGAAGTGGGGATTCAGCGAACACAGGGTTTCGGTTCTGCAGGGAAAAGTGTCTTGACGACTCATGGAGGGGACTCATGGAGGTTGCACAATCGTGTTGGTGTGACTTCTGCCATGGTCCTGGACCCTTAGAAAGGATTAGCTCCACTTCCTGTGTATCTCACCACAGTTGTAAGATTAAATAAATGAAGTGGCCTGCTCACTACCACTGTCATTCTCCTCCTGTGACTCACGGGTCCCACATCTGTGTCCCCTGCTCCCCAGCCCACCACTCCGCCACTGCCTTCTTCATGGTGAGGTCAGAGTTTACCTTCATGACCTCTCTCGGCGATGGGAGTGTCTCCAGTCAGGCTCATGGGGAGGAAGTTAGTGTCTGCAGAGAGCCTGAGGAGAGCCCCAGCCTCCCCTGAGACGGTCAAGGTCGTCCTGCCTCCTGGATTTGTCCTTTGAGCCACCATTCCAGTATTGCATCCCCACAGACGGTCATCAAGGCAGCTGTGGGTGTCCATCCCAGGGTGCTGGTGGTGAACACCAGTCTCTAGGGCCCCGTCATCCACACTGCCTTGCCCTGGTTCCTTTTCCACTACCTTAACCATCAAGTTTACTGTGCTATGAGACAGAGCTGCTATAATCTCAAGGTCAGGCAGGTTGTGGTAAGCGGCAGGTGCTAGAGCCTCCTGGGAAAAGACTCAGTTATACTTGAGTTCAAATCTTGGCTCAGTCACTAGGCATGTGTCTGAGGCAAGTTATTTAAGTTTGCTCTTTGCCAGTTTAAAACAATGTGTTTTGTTTGTTTGTGTGTGTGTGTGTTTAGATTTATTTTACATGTGTGAGCAGTAAGAGCATGTGTGCACTGGCCTTCAGAGGCCAGAAGAGGGCGTCAGACCACCTGGAACTGGAGTTAGAGATGCCTGAACAGCACTGGGATCAAGCCTGGGTCCTCTGCAAGAGCAGTAAATGATTTAAATGACTAGCTTCTCTCCGGCCCTCTTCCTCGAGTTTCTTATCTCCAAAATGAAGGTCGTGAAACCTTCCTTATTGTTAATAACGATTAAGATTGACGCCTGCCTTACAGTAGGTTAAACCTGGTAGCAGATGTGGGGCTGGCAGCTGGAGAGCCTGTGGGGATGGCCTTGAGTGGGTGACTCGCCACACTGCAGGACAGTGGCTGGTTTCCACACTTGCAGGTAATTCAGGAGACTGCTGAGCCCATAGGCAGTCTGCACATGCCCACTGTTCAGTGCATGTTCAGCCTTAGCCGGTTGTCATAACATGTGAGAATATAATTTTTTTGCAGAGTCCATAATGGTTAAAATAGCCAACAATAGTCAAGCATTTCTCAAGCATTTTTAAAATTTAAAACCGACTTAAAGATACTTAGTCCCTAGAGACAGATTTCATCTGCAAAATGAAAACAAACAAAACACACAGAGGGGTCCTGTGGAGCCAGCACGAGACCAAGGCAATGGAAAGAAATCATAGCACCCCACACTGAAAACTACTGACAATGTCCTGGACTTTAGGGATAAGGTGTAAGGTTTGTTCTAGCGTTTCCCTCCCTATGCAGAACAGCACTTAAACAGTTGGATAGCGCACTGATTGGGTGTTGCCAACCAGCATGGAATTTAGAGAAAGGCAGCAGGAAGAGAGAAGAGCCAGGTGAAGACAGAGTGGCAGAATTAGTGTTCCCTCGAGTCTAGGCTTTCATGCTAGAGTTGTTGCCAGGTGCATTTGCAGTCCAAGGAACGAGCCAAGAGAGGCAAAGAGCCAGGCCCGAGAAGGCAAAAGTCCCCACTTAGCGGAAGATCAGTCCGTGGTGGAGACTGGTGAACACGATGCTCCCAGAACCGAGTCAGAAAGCTGGGAAACCGACATCTGGGAATCGTCCGGCATTTTGGGAGCTCAGAGAGGCAATGGAACTTTAGTGTGTCAGGGAGCAAGATCAGCAAAACTCTTGTAAGGAGTGGTGTGGAAATGGAGGAAGAGGGGCTGGAGTGTGGAGTTCGTTTTTATTTTCTCTTTACTTTTTGGGAGCACTGCTACCCAGTTCCAAATAAATAAATAGAGTTTTACTCTTCCTTATGAAGGCTCAGCCTTACCTTGGCTCATTTCTTTCTTTTTTTTTTTTTAAAGATTTATTTATTGGTTATATATACAGCATGTTTTCCTGCACACCAGAAGAGGGCATCAGATCTCATTACAGATGGTTGTGAGCCACCATGTGGTTGCCGGGAATTGAACTCAGGACCTCTTGAAAAGCAGTCAGTGCTCTTAACCTCTGAGCCATCTCTCCAGCCTACCTTGGCTCATTTCTACCAGCTTTCCTTAACTGAAACTTACCCTGTCTACCTTTTGCCTCTGTGCTGTCTGTGTAGCGGGGTGGCTGGTTCCTGGTGTCCTCCTCTCCTCCTTTTCCTGTTTCTCAATCTTCTCTTCCCAGATTTCTCCTTCTATTTATTCTCTCTGCCTGCCAGCCCCACCTCTACTTTCTCCTGCCTTGCTATTGGCTCTTCAGCTCTTTATTGTGCCAATCAGGTGTTTTAGGCAGGCAAAGTAACACACTTCACAGAGTTAAACAAACACAACATAAAAGAATGCAACACATCTTTGCATCACTAAACGAATGTTCCCCAGCGATCAACCTACCCCTGGACCCAGCAATACCACTCTTGGGAATATACCCGAGAGGCCCTATCATACAACAAAAGTATATGCTCAACTATGTTCATA
>NC_022019.1:33141232-33152040 GCF_000317375.1 Microtus ochrogaster
CTGGATGGAGGTGGGTGGTCCTTGGACTTCCCACAGGTCAGGGAACCCTGATTGCTCTTCGAACTGATGAGGGAGGGGGACTTGATCAGGGGAGGGGGAGGGAAATGGGAGGCGATGGCGGGGAGGAGGCAGAAATCCTTAATAAATAAATAAATTTAAAAAACCCAAATGTTCCCCAGCATAAAGAAATATAACACATCTCCAACTAACATTCTACAACATTTCCCCCTTATGTCTAAATAAAAAGAAAAAGTTTTAACTTTGACATAAACTTTATACAATAAAAACAAATATCAAGAATTACATTTATGATTTAGTCCATTTGTATTTAGCAAATTTAGAGAAAATTCTTTATTATCTATCTTAGTGAGTTCAAAGTTTTATACCTAGTTTACTTTCTATCATTACTAAGGAAAACTATAACTCTAGTCTTTAATTCCAGCAAAGACCCCAGAAGGATATACCCAATAACAGAGACATCTGACTGCCTGGACAGCCACTCAAAGTTCCTCTGCAATGTTAGGGCATCCATCTTCAGCCTACAGGCCTAGGATATCTGGTAGACTCTTCTATGAAGCAGGAAATTTGAAGGACTGTTCTACCTTATCTTGGCAAAGTTTAACAGTCACTTTCCTGTGTGTCCTGTATGAAGTCTAAGCACTGTGGCCTGTTTGCACAGGAATACAAGCTAGGACCATCCTGGGCTTGGCATCAGGGATTATTAAACTAGAGCTCCATTCCATGTAGTAGACTAGGGATGAAAATCAGTTGATGGAACACTTGTCTCTCACACAGAAAGCCCTGGGTTCTGTCCATAGAACCAACTAAATTTGGGCATTGTGGCACATACCTGTAATTCCAGGGTTTGGGCAGTGGAGACAGGGGGCTCAGATGTTCAAGATCTTCAGCTACACAGCAAGCCTGAGGCCAGCCTGGATACATGAGGCCCTCTCTCCAAACAAACAACTGGGTTGAAGAGGTGGCTCAGCCGGTGAGAGCACTGTCTGCTTATCCAGGGGATCCCTGCTCAGGCCCTAGCTTCTGTGTTGTTGTTATTACTGCCTGTCACTCCAGCTCCAATGAGACCCTTGCCTGGCTAAGTTTACTCATACTCACATGGCAGACACAAACACACACACACACACACACACACACACACACACACACACACACGGCACACATGGCAGACACAAAAACATACACATGGCAGGTAGGCAGACAGACACACAGACACACACACATGTCATAAAGACATATAGACACATGGCAGACACATACACACATAGATACAGCAGATATACACACATGCAATCATACAAGCATACAGGCAGGCAGATACACAACAGACACACATGGCAGACACACACAGACGCAGACACAACACCAATAAAAAGACACACCCATAAAGAAAAGAGTGGGAGTTTAAAACAAACAAATAAGCCGGGTGGTGGTGTTGCATACCCTTAGTCCCAGCACTCAGGAGGCAGAGGCAAGCGGATCTTTGTGAGTTCAAGGCCAGCCTGGTCTACAGAGCAAGTTCTGGAACACCCAGGGCTGCACAGAGAAACTCTGTCTTGGGAACAAAACAAAAAATGCACCAAATATCTGTAGGATGAATTAGGCAGTAGGTGTGTACAATATCTTAGAAGGAACCTCTACTTTAAGTACAGAATATTTATCAATTCAAGAAAAACAGAATGAGACATATACATATATGTACATAGAAAGACATTAGTAGTAAAAGACAGATTTTTTTTTTCCCACCCTGGGGAAAAACAGTACCAGGAATGGTGTGGGAAGTCCTTCTGTATATGCGTTGCTTTTATAGGTTAATGAATAAAGAATCTGTTTCAGCCAGTGGCTTAGCAGAGCAGAGTTAGGTGGGAAAACTAAACTGAATGCTGGGAGAAAGAAGGCAGAGTCAGTGAGACACCATGTAGCCACCAGAGGAGAAAGATGCGAGCTGCCTGCTGGAAACTTGCCAGTAAGCCACAGCCACGTGGCAATACACAGATAGTGGAGATGGGTTAGTTTAGGATATAAGAGTTAGCCAGAAATACGCTTAAGCTATTGGCCAAGCGATGGTTTAAATAATATGGTTTCTGTGTGATTATTCAGCTGGAAACAAACAAGCAGCCTCCTACAACACAGAAGAAATAAACTTTGGTGTTTCATGTCCCTGGGGTTTCCCCTATGTGGGTATTGCATTTGTTAATGTGTTTATTAACTTCTGAGGACATCTTAATGAGCATGTACTGAGTAGTAGGACCAGATAAGACACGCAAACTCATATCCTTAAGAACAAGAATTTATTTCACACCAGTGATACTTCACAGCTCATGACTAGCCTTCACTGGGTGGTCTTTTGAGTGACACATAATTTAAAAAGGAAGGGCAAAGAAAACTAGAAAAACAAACAAACAAGACCTAAGGCACAGTTTTCAGCTCAAACTGCTGACACTATCTTCTATTTTTTTTTTCAGAAGCCCTCTGTAAACTCAACATTGTTTTCATAAAAGCGTTAGAAATAAACAGGATGGTTACCTTTTCAAAATTAAGTTAGTCTGAACTCAGTTCACTTCTGTGGCAGAAATGCAAGACATGGCCCAGTGTTAGAAAAAAATAAAGTGTGTGCTTTAAATAAAGCCAGGCAGTGTTCATGCACATGCTGAGGCAGGTGGATCTCTGAGTTCAAGGCCAGCCTGGTCTACAAAATAAGTTCCGGGACAGCCAGGGCTGTTCAAAGAGAAACTCTGTCTTGAAAAACCAAAAATAATAAAAATAAAAAATTTAAAAAAAGATTAAAAGGCTCCCGCTGGCAGCTTAGAAAACAGCTTTGTTATTAGTTAATGTTTTGGTTCACGATTCTGAAGTCTTCCGCATCAAAGGCTCGCAATAGAGTGTCCTGCCCCTTGGGGCAGAGGTCTGGGTGCACCGTGGACTCTGTGTGACTCCCTTGCCTCCCGACCTTCACATTTTTGTCTGTGAATCAGGTTCCAGTGTGGAGAGGGGGTTGTCCTTTCCTATGCTCTTTTTCTTTTCTTCCTCATCGAACTGAGCTTCGATCTCCGCTGGGTTGACGTAGGTGTAGAATCGAGCCATGATGGCGAATATCACACAGACAACCAGGAGCAATGAGGCGAACAGAACGTACTCAGCCCACTTGGGAGGACCACAGTTGGAGCAAGGAAACAAAAACAAACCACAGGTCACATTAACATGGTACTGTGTGCCCATCTCCTTGCTACTTCTGGGTGGAAGACGCCTTGAAACAGCTAGAAAAAGCAGGGTACTCAGCAGAGACACACTGGGTTTTCTCAAATGTTCAAGGAACGGGGACATTTTCCTACTAACATCGGGTGTAGAAACACCAGACTTTTGGGAAGATGAGAGAAATTTTCTGATTTTTTTTATTGGATTTTTTGAGACAGGGTTTCTCTGTGCAACTCTGGCTGCCCTGGAACTTGCTCTGCAGACCCCTGAGACTTGCAGACATCTGCCTGCCTCTGCCTTTTGAGGGTTAGGATTAAAGGCGTGCACCACCACCACCCAGCAATTTTCTGAAATGCTTCAGGTTTATGGCAGGTGCCAGAGGGATGAGAACCACCAACGACCAAGCAGTGGCCTTGCAGGGCAGAGTGTGCTGAACGCGAGTGGGAGAGATGGCTTCATGGTTCTGAATATCTGCCAGTGGTCTCTGGTTGGGCTCCCAGAACACCCACCAACCCCAAAACTCCAGCCCAGGGGTTCAGAGTGCTCTTGTGGCCTCCATGGGCATCTGCAGGTGAATGGCATACATATATGCATTCAGGTCCCTTCCCTACACACACACACACACACACACACACACACACACACATGCATAAATATTTCTTGACAGTACCTGGGCTCAAGAGCATGAAGCCCTATGGCCGTTCCCGCCACAGGAAACAATGTAGCCCTTGTGTGCAACCAAGATGAGCATCAGACAAGCCTGTGTTTCATTGTGCTCTAAATGGGAAGGTGTAACTATTGAAAGAATGCCTTTCAGTTGTTGGGACGTTTCTGCACAAGGACTCTGGTTTTCTTTACTTTTTTCCCCTTCCAATGCTGGGACTAGAACCCGGAGCCTTGTGCATGCTGGGTAACTGCTCTAGCATGGGGCTACACCCCTAGTCCACATGTCTATTTTAGGGTTCTTGAGTTGAATTCACAGAATTGATAATGGGTGTTTCCATTGATAGTAGACCCCATCAGGAGGTTAATCTGGTGTCGGTTTCCAAGCAACAAGAGTCAGCAGAGATTCTGCCCAGCACCAGTGTGGCAGCTGGAGCAGGCGGGCCCGGTAATGTTATTCAGCCATTGACTCGAATGGATACTTATTTATAGATAGCTAGGGAGGGTCATGGTGATAACCACCAATAGCCAGGAAGTTCAAAGTCAGCCTCAGTTACACAGCAAGTTTGAAGCCAAGCTGGGCTACGTAAGACCTGGTCTCAAAAAAGACAGGAAAAAAATAGGCACACCCAACCTTCTTTCCCCTCATACCTGTTTCTCGAAGTGACCAGCCCCTGCCACGATGAGCACAATGATATTGCCAACTGCCACAGTTAAAAGCCAGCCTGCCTGAAGCACCGACTTCATGTTAGAAGGAGCCTGGGGGAGCAGAGCAGAATGGATTACAACCCGAGTCCTGCTTCAGGCCAGAAGAGCCCCATCTACCTCTCCCTTCACCCAGCATCCTGGATGTGCAGGTTAGAAGTCAGGTTTAGTCAGGTGTGGTATCTCACACCTATAACCCAGCACTTGGGAGGCTGAGGCAGGAAAACCGTGAGTTTGAGGACACCCTCGGCAGCATGGTACGGCCCTGTTCTAAATATAAATATGTGTATAAGTAAATAAAAACAAGATCAGGGTCATTTTAACATGAGGGGGGCATCGCTTACGTGATGAAGCACAAAAACCCTCCTGAGGCGAGGCCTCTCTCCACACACGAGTGTCTTAGTAACGGGCAGATCTACGGGCAATGGTCTTTGCTCACAGTCTTTTAGGCAAAGCCATTTGTGGCATGTTCTCCCCCAAAGGGGGACTACTCTCTGGGCTGCAAACTTAGCCTTCTGCCACGTCCTTCCTCATGCTCTCGACAACTATGTCACAGTTTGTCAGACTGTGTGGTCATCCCAGAAAGGGGCGACCTGCCCATGCTGACCATCATGAATACTGAAGGAAAAGATGCCAGGATGGAATGGCTTTGACTGCGCTTTCGACAAATATTTAGATATTAAGCTCTAATTAGGGTACTAATAAAATTTGTTTAATTAGCTGTGGTGGTGTGAATGTAACTGGCCCCCTCATAGGGAGCGGCAGAATTAGGAGGTGCGGCTTTGTTGGAGTGGGTGTGGCTTTGTTGGAGGAGTGTGTCACTGTCGGGGGGGGGGGGGGGGCTATGAGGTCTCCTACGCTCAAGCTATGCTTAGTTCAGTTCACTTCCTGTTGCCTTCAGATCAAGTTGTGGACAGAATTCTCAGCTCCTTCTCCAGCACCGTGTCTGCCTGCATGCCGTCACACAACCAACCGCCATGCTCCCCACTATGATGCTAATGGACTGAACCCCTGAGACTGTAAGCTGCCACCTCAGTGAAATGTTTTCCTTTAGAAGAGTTGCTGTGGTCGTGGTGTCTCTTCACAGCAATAGAAAGCCTAAATAAGACTTAGCCAAATATACGTAAAAGCAAAAAAAAAAAATAGTATTTTTCTGAGGTAGGGTGTTATATATCTCTGCTGACCTCAGACTTCCGATACAGCCAAGGATGACCTTGAAGTTCGGACCTCCTTGCCCGTACCTCCCCAGGGCAGGGATTACAGGAGGGCACCGCCATACCTGGTTTCAGACAGTGCTGGGGTTTGAACCCATGGCTGCATGCGTGCTAGAAAACACTCTCATCAGCTGAGCTACATACTAAGACCCAGTCTTACACAACCAACAAACAAAAGAGGCTCTAAGCTTGTGGACACCCCAGATTCCAATCAAGTTTCCTCAGCAGTTTTCTGAGGGCAGCGGGCAGCAGAGGGGAGGAAGAAACAAGAGACCTGGGAATAGGAGAACTCCAGTCCCGTGACGGAGAAGACCACTTCGCCACAGGTAAGGAGGAAGTACTGCGGGATCTGTAGCGCCATGTTCACCGTGTTGGGTGGGATGTCTTCAAATTCCTTCACTTCCAGGCAGCCGTCATTCTAGACCACCAAAGCAACAAGCAGGTGGTTGAGGAGGAAGCAGAGACACCCTTTAGACTAACATCTGTTCGTACAGACAAATTGAGTTGACCTTCTAAGGTTAAATCCCACACCTTATGAAGCCAGTGCCCATTTTAAATACAATGTTGGAAGCCCGTCAGTTAAAACCGCGCCCCCTAAAGTCAACAGTCCGTAAGGAAGCATCAAATACTGGTTGGAAGGAACATTTAGCTACTGTGTAACTAGGTCTGCTGGGTCAACTAAAGTCAACAATAAGTTAGAGAATCAGTGGTGGGCCAGTGGGGAAAGGGGCCACCAAACCTAATAACCTGAGTTTGAACCCTGCAATCCACACAGTGGAAAGAGAGAATGGATTCCTAAAGGTTGTACCTACACACGCATGCGTGCGCGCGCACACACAAACACACACACGCACGTGCGTGCACATATGCTCTTGCACAATTAAAAAAAGAGTTAGTGGTGAGTTGAACTAGTTCTAAGCCCATTTACAGGTCCCAAGTCCTCTTGTTAATCGTAAGCACATCCTGAGTGTCTGTGAGGAAGATGAACGGGCTATCTGCTGTGCTGGAATGAGCTACTAACCCCCCTTGTGATCACATAGGTGTAGGCGCTGCCAAAGTCAAGGCTGGAGGATTTAAAGTCGCTTGGACAGGTTGGTGCAATCTCTGTGGAGTTTATTGTGTATTCTTTTCTATTAAAAGAAAGAAAACAGAGGTTACGGTTCTTGGTATTAGAGTATCCCCTTCCTTCCTTCCTTCCTTCCTTCCTTCCTTCCTTCCTTCCTTCTTTCTTTCTTTCTTTCTTTCTTTCTTTCTTTCTTTCTTTCTTTCTAAGAAAAATACTAAGCAACCTTGAATTTGGAAACAAGTTGCCCAGAAAAGGTACTTACTGGCCAGAAGGAAAGAACTGGTAATCACTGATATTGTTACTGGCGATGTTTGCGTACACTTTCCCACTCATCGTGATGGTTAGCGCCTCGGTAAGGGTGTTGACAAATCTGGAACAGAAAGCCATCTGTTGCGTAACCAAACCATGGAATGATTTCTTCTCTGTCCCAAGTCTGGGACCCCATGTTAGGCTATGTTCCTTTGTGAAGGGATTTAAGATGCATACAGAAAATTCCCGGGGTCTAGAGGCAGGAAGTTAGCTATCTTACGGTTGTCTCTGCCCACCCATTTATGAGAACACCCTTCCAGCAAGGTTTTTATTTTTTTGGCCCTTCACATGTTGAACTCTGAAAGTTTCCATGCAAGCAGCACCAACAAAGCCTGGCTGTCTTCTAGAAAGAAAGGGAACCTGTCCCTGTTTCCATGCCTAGTTAATGAATGCCCCTACATATCAATCAGCCTTGACATTGTCCCTTGCTAAACCTCAGGAGGAGGGAGGTAAGCTATTTGCCTTCCTAGGTCCATACAGAATGTTTCAGCAAGAACAGACGGTTACAGATGTAACCATACATAGGCTAGAGACTCTATGCTACCGAAGACTCTGAGATTCTTATACTGCCCTAGGGACGAGCATGCTGCTTCCCCAAGGGAGTTGTTTGTTTTGTCTCCCAAATAGGTAGTGACAGACTATAGCAGATAGTTCAATACATAGAACAAGAAGTAATGATGGCCATCTAAGTACTATAAAGAACAACTTAACCACTGTATCTCTGAAATATATGGCCCAGTTTCACCAGCTTCATGGCATTTATTTGATAGAATAATGTATATATATTATATTTATAGTTATATAATTATGTGTATATATAAATTATACACACACACAAATAATTTTTGAGACACGGTTTCTTGTGTAACAGCCCTAGATATCCTGGAACTCATTCTGCAGATTAGGTTGGCCTTGAACTCACAGATATCTGCCTGCCTCTGCCTCCCGAGTGCACCACCACCACCTGGCCAAAAAAAATTTTTTTAAAAGATGCCATATCAACATTTAATGTGTGTGTGTTTGTGTGTGTGTATGTGTTTGCGTGTGTGTATGTGTTTGCATGCAGATGCCCTCAGAGACCAGAAGAGGACATCAGATACCTTGGAATTGGAGTTACAGGCAGGTGTAAATTGCTGGACTTGGGTTCTAGTCATCAAACTGGGATCTTCTGCAAGAGTGGTACCTAGTCTTAACTGCTGAACCTCCTCCAGCCCCATGGATACTATATTTATATATAGTGGATATAGGTTCACAATATTTTTTACTAAAAATGATAAAAAAAAATTTAAGGAATACTTCCATAGAGAAACTATATCCACACGAAGAACAAGGTGAGGATACTGATTATGATTATGTTTTAAGAAACTAAGAAGGAGCTGAATCTCCTGGACTAGAGATCTAAGCAATGGAAGGCCAGTGTGTGGTCAAGGGAACAAATAAGGGGCACAGATGTCAATATGTAATAGTAAAGTTATACATGTTACATAATGTTATTGGTAGCATTACTATAGAGCAATAAATGCTGGTGACAATAACTTTCATATTAGTATATGTTTAAAAGCATGCTAAGAAACATTGGTTATGAATATGTAATATATAGCAATATCTAGTGAAAATGCAGGGGGAAACAAATTCTCAACCAATTTTGAAAAGATTTATTTTTACTTTTTGTTTCTGTCTGTGTGTGTGGCCCTTGGGTGTGTGACACGTGCGTGTGGGTGTCAGCGAAGGCAGAGAGGGTGTCTGATCACCTGAAGTCGGAGCTACGGGAGGGTGTGTGACATGTGATTTGTGGGTGTCAGCGGAGGCAGAGAGGGTGTCTGATCACCTGAAGTTGGAACTACGGGAGGGTGTGTGACATGTGATTTGTGGGTATCAGTGGAGGCAGAGAGGGTGTCTGATCACCTGAAGTCGGAGCTACGGGAGGGTGTGGGCCGCCGGCTGTGTGCTCTAAACTGAGAAGAACTCTTTCTCTCAGACACTCAGCCAACTTTTGCATAAATAAATTCTTGCCAATTTATTTAAAACATGACAATTTAAATCTCACAATGTGCTGATGGTGTAATATAAAACCTCATTTGCTTGAAATTTTGTGCCTCCTTTCTTTAGTTTGTGTATTAGTCAGAAGTCTGATTTCATGGAGGTTTAGAAGCCATTCTGCTTATCAACCTTTCCTAGTCTTCTAGAACTTTCCGTATTGCCTCCAGGGCACCATGGAAACCATCAGTCCTGTTGCCAGGTAACAGAAAAGTGATTTGTCTATTACCACACACGTGGGTGGGAGGGGCCAGCGTGTTGCTAACGCTATGCAGTTCTCTTCTTCAAGACTCCATCGAAGATATTTTAATATTTACAACCTCATCACGTAGACTACACACAAAGACACTGTTTACACCAATCTTTTAGGGGCTGAAGAGGTAGCTCAGTCAGCTGAGCGCCTGCCTCTAAAGCAGGAGACTCAGCACACTTGAAGCTTTGGGGGCAGAGGTTGGGGTTCACTGGCAAGCCAGCCTGACTGGTGCATCCCAGGTGCCAGCCAGGGCAAAAAACAACATGGACACCCGTGAAGACCAACACGAGGGTTGGCTTCCTAGTGTGCATGCGTGTTTTAAAAACTTCAGTTGTACTCGTGAACAGCTGATTCCAGTAAGTGTGTGCACGCATACACGCAGACACACACACAGACACACACACAAGCTTTTAAACACCTTGTACTAGTGAGCCGCCAACTTGAGTTTGATTCCTGGAGTCTACCAGTGAAAGGAGAGAGCTGACTCCTACAGCCGTCCTCTGACACGCGCACAGGGGCACACGCATGCCCCCCAACACACGCATACTAAACAAGCTATCTAAGATTTAAAGAGACTGGCAGGTCTCTCAGTGGGTGAAGGCGATTGCTTTCAGACCTGACGGCCTGAGATTGGTCCCCAGGACCCACATGGTGTAAGACGGAGACAGGTCCTGAAAGTTGCCCTCTGACCTCCACACCCACATATATACATAATAAATAAACGAATACATATATACATACAAATATACACATAAACAAATAGCCTAAATCCCATAATCTACATTGTCCAAGGTTTCCAGTGTTAGGGGCCATTTCTAAGGATCAAAGCAATGGAAATGTTCTGAGGACAAAATGAAATCCCAGAGGTGCTTCCAGTTCAGAGCCAAATGCAAACCACAGAGCAGATCTGTGTGGGAGCGTATGTGAGAGAGAGAGTGTGTATATGTGAGTGTGTGAGAATATATGTGTGTGAGAGAGAATTGTGAGTGTGTGTGACTGTGTGTGACTGTGTGTGAGTGTGTGAGCATGTGAGTGTGTGTGAGTGTGTGTAAGAGAGAATTGTGAGTGTGTGAGTGTGTGTGAGCATGTGAGTGTGTGTGTGAGTGTGTGTGACTGTGTGTGACTGTGTGAGCATGTGAGTGTGTGTGAGTGTGTGAGTGTGTGTAAGAGAGAATGTGTGTGAGTGTGTGAGCATGTGAGTGTGTGTGAGTGTGTGTAAGTGTGTGTGAGTGTGTGTGAGTGTGTGTGAGTGTGTGTGAGGGTGTGTGTGGGTGTGTGTGAGTGTGTGTAAGAGAGAATGTGTGTGAGTGTGTGAAAGAGTGTAAGTGTGTGTGTGTGGGTGTGTGTG
>NC_022019.1:33152140-33154395 GCF_000317375.1 Microtus ochrogaster
AGAGAGAATTGTGAGTGTATGTGACTGTATGTGACTGTGTGTGACTGTGTGAGCATGTGAGTGTGTGAGTGTGTGTAAGAGAGAATTGTGAGTGTGTGTGAGTGTGTGTGTGTGAGAGTGGGTGTGAGTGTGTGTGAGTGTGTGTGTGAGTGTGTGTAAGATAGAGAATGTGTATGAGATGAATGAATCCCGAATTCTGCCAGACTGATTTTCTACATCCGTTGAGAAGCTAAGTGGACTTTCTGCTCTCATTTATTAAGATGATGGATTATGTTGGCTGAAGCAGCCGCCACTCTTGGTGCGGACGGAGCCCTTCCATGCCCGTGTTATAACTAGCTTCGATGACGGGAATGTGCCAAGCTCTGCTAGAAGCTAAAGCACAGTTTCAGAAATCTCCATACCTGATTCCATTTTCTCCTTTTTCTGGCTTCTGGTTAAGCCCATCTTTCACCTAAGAGAGAGAGAAAAATAATATAAAAACATTCCTGAGACGTTGAGAGGGCTGGTGTGGAAAGCCTTGCTGTGCAAGCCTGTCCCTCCGAGTTCACCCCCGGAAGCCACAGCTGTCCCCTCATGCCTTTACACCCACGGGGACAGGCACACTCTGCTCTCTTATGTGCCATCATGTGCACGTGCACACACACACATACACATGAATAAACACACAGAATATACACACAAACACACACTCACACATATATACAACACACACATGCATATACATATATACAACACACATACATACATATACACACATAACACAACACATGCACAGACATATGCATACACACACATAAACACACATGCATGCACAAGAATAAACACACATACACATAAACATACACACAGACATACACACAAACACACATTCACACACATATACAACACACACATGCATATACACATATACAACACAATACACCCATATATACACATACACACATATGCACAACACATGCACATACACATGCATATACACACATAAACACACATATATACATAAACACATAGACTGTGGGATAATCTTTTTGTACACTGTGAAGATGCGTCACTTTGGTTGATTTAATAGTCAATAGCTAGGCAGATTTTGGGGGCAGAGAGGATGTGGGGGAGAAGAAAGGGGGGAACAGGAGGAGACCCTGAACAAGTGGAAGTGCAAGATGAAAGAGAGCTAACAACACGTGGCAGAAGGCAGATTAATATAAATGAGTTAATTTAAGCTAGCAGAGCTAGTTGAGACAAGCCTAAGCTAAAGGCTGAGCTTTCATAATTAATGTAAGTCTCTGTGTTGTTATTTGGGGACTGACTGGTGGGTCAGAGAAAGACTCGTTACACATACAATACACACACACACACTCATACACACATACATAAATAAAACAATAAAATGATTTCCAAATATCTAGCTCATTAGAATCAATTCACGCTAACGCTTCAGACTTCGAGTTCATGATATTGGCCCTTGTCCTGGGAGATAAGGATTCCCTTTCCTCACCCCTGCGTTCCCACCAGGCTAACACATGCTTCTGCTGTTATTGATCCCTGACTGTCAGTGGTTCCAAAGAGCATGACTCTCCAACAATTCAGACTGTCCGACCTTCGGACGTTGCAACACTGTGTTGTCAATACAAAGTTCATGTCTGAGAGCCGCGCAGATGAGTCAGGAAAATCATTGCAAACGACTCTTCTAAAGCTTAAGTACGCACATTTGTGCTGGGCCACGCTCGGAGATGCCCTGGAGTGTGTGCTGCCTGCGGGCCACAGGCTGGACACCCCCCTTACAGAACGAACCCCTCAACAGCTCCCTGATTAAGCAGATGGCCAATAGCATTAATTGCACATCGAGTTTTTTGTGTGTTCTTATTCAAATTCCCTTCAGACTGACTGAAGTTCCTTTATTTGGTTCAACTACATCTTCACTCTTCATATACCAAATGACATGTCTGCATCTTGTCAACAAATATTCCATAATTATTTTCATCCTTGTATTTGCTGTGCACACCATACTTTTGTAAGACTGCTCTAAGGAAGGGCACATTGAAAAGACTCATACAAATAAAGACACATTAAGTGATTTATCTCAAAACGCCTCTGAGAATTACATATGTACCCATGCGATATTTACACATGTACACATGTATCCATGTGATGTTTCACATGTACATATGTATCCATGCGATGTTTTCACATGTACATATGTATCTATGTGATGTTTTCACATGTACATATGTATCCATGTGATGTTTTCACATGTA
>NC_022019.1:33154495-33169364 GCF_000317375.1 Microtus ochrogaster
TATATGTATCCATGTGATGTTTTCACATGTACGTATGTATCCATGTGATGTTTTCACATGTACATATGTATCCATGTGATGTTTTCACATGTACAAGAAAGAATGTGGGCACACACTCATCACAGCAAAACATCATTTACCTTTACATTTTTATTGTTTTTGATTTTTTGAGTCAGGGTCCCTCTGTGTCATTCTGACTGACCTGGAAGTCAAGGAAATCCTTTTGTATCTTCCCTGAGTGCTGGGATTAGAGGCGTGTGGCACTATGCCCAGCTGAGAAGGGCTTTGCTACCAGTCCAGGCTAGTGTCTGCCTCCTGATAGCTGGTGAAAAAGGGGTGCACCAACACAACTGACCCCTAGTTTTCCTTTTAAATCATAACTAATATTAATCCTTCCTATCCACCAGCCAAACCCTTTACTGGAAGTCAAATGACCTGTGTTCTTGAAGAAAGAGAATTGGCTAATATAGTACTCTATATAGATAAAGCAACGTCATGCCAATAAAAAGCTGTATCCTGAGCCTGGAGAGGTGGCTCAGTGGTTAAGAGCACTTGCTGCTCTTGCAGAGACCTGGGTTTGGTTCCCAGCACCACAACTCCACTTTCAGGGGATCTGATGCCCTGTTCGACCTCCTTAGACACCAGGTACCCATGGGGTGCACATAATGTGTATACAGATGAAATACTCAAACACAGAATAAAATCTAAACTTGAAATCTGTGTCTCTAATATTGCAAATAGCCAAGAGAAAGCTGAACGTATCGCCTACTTACCACAAGCATACCACTGGGGGCCCATACAAGAAGGGTGTAGCGTTGGCCTGGCTCAAAATCAGAGTCAACTTCAGTGATTGGAGATCCAGGAGAAGATATGTTTATGCTTGTCAGCTTGTTTACATCAAAAGTCATGAAACCGTCTGTCTGGATGGGGGTGAGGTGGGGGAGGAGGTAGAGTCAGCACTGTGCATTTGAACACTGTAATGCCATGTTACATGGCAATCCACGTTCATATACATCCAATACCTTGTAGGGACTTCACACTTGGCCTCCCACCCACACAGACACTTCCATACAGTTCTTCTGTATTGCCACAGGGATTATATTATTCACCGAACACTTTATTTTGTTTTGCTCTAAGGAAACTCATTCTGTGAAGTCATTTATGGTACACTGGAGAGATGGCTCAGTGGTTAAGAGCACTGACTGCTCTTCCAAAGGTCCTGAGTTCAATTCCCAGCAACCACATGGTGGCTCACAACCCTCTGTAATGAGATCTGATGCCCTCTTGAGGAAGAGACCTGGTCTGTCGTACTTATCATCTTAGACCATGAAACCCAATATGGACAAGTTCAACAGAACGGCCAGATACAGGCTGCCCATGCATGCTCCAGCATTGCCAGGGCATTAAAAAAACTATGTAAAGAACAGTACCAGGAACTGGGGGTGGTTAAGTGGCTGTTCTTCCAGAGGATCTATGTTTGATTCCCAACATCCATATGGTGCATCACAACCATGTATAACTCCATTTCCAAGGGCTTTGATACCCTCCTCTGGCCTCTGAGGGCACCCGGCACATATGTAGGCAAAACACTCATACACATTAAATAAATAAATAAATAAATAAATAAACAAACAAACACAAAAACCACCAGACGAAAAGCAATGGCTCTGGTGACATCAATATGGGCTTCCTGATGACCAGGAGCCAAGCTTCCAACACCTTCAACAAGGTCATCAGCTTGTCGGGTCTAAGTTCACTGCTCAAAGTGCGGTGGACCAGGGATGGGAGTAGATGAACCCACACCATTGAGGTTAGGACCTCCAGGTTCTCCAAGTGACCAGACTCAAGGCTGGGGACCAGTATTCAAGGGCAATGACCTTTAGAGTAGGGTTTTGACACCAGCATTGCAAACACCAGGACAGATATATCTCTTTATACAGCACTGTGTGTGCCTCCCCGTGGAGGCTGAGCGCCCGTTGGCTTCCATACGTGAAATGCCAGCATCACACTCTTGGTTTGTAACGACAAAGAACTGTCTGTAGAGACTGTCCAAAATCTCCTCAGGGATGCTGTTGGCCCAGTTTGGAGCCGTGGAACCTCCCTGCTGTTGGAAGGGCAGCTTCTCAGAGCAGCAGCACGCAGGAAATTACACAAATGCAGGAGTTCTGGCCTACAGATCAAGTCAGCCTCCTCCAGGGTACCAGCGTGATAAGTGCCCACATTCAAGTCAGAGGCCCAGCGGCCTAGAGAGTAATATGTCGTGGGCATCGGCATGTGACAATCTTAGACTGGCTTTGGGGTTTATACAAGAACCCATAAGAACGGATCTTTTGAGTTGGGTTGTAAGCCAGGGGAGAAGATGAACAAAGGAGGCCCCATGGCCTCTCACTTACTTGAGACATTTGGTCAAGGGTCACATTCTCTCCAGGAAGAAACACATTCATGTCACCGTTTCCTATGTTCAAGACTTTAATTTGGACTTGATTTTCTGTAGCGAAGATGGGAAGAGTTTTCTAGGAAAGAGAAAAGGATATCAACAGTGAGGACTCCTGGACAGCCACTGTCGCCCTGGGTCTGGGGGTCACTCTCCTCTGCAGTCTATAGCTGCACCCAGGGAGACGTGGCAAACAGCCGGATAAGCCCGCTGGTTACATCTGGCATAGCCATGGAGCATTATTTAGCCTTAAAAACAAAGGGGATCTTTTTATATCCTCTAAAAAGGGTAAACCTTGAGGGCATTATAAAAGAAGCCATCCGTAAAAGGAAAAATGCCCCATGATTATATGTGGTGATATTTTCTTTGTGCTGTAACAAATAAAGCTTGCCTGAAGATCAGACTGTGGAGCTAGCCACGCTAGTTAGCCATAGAGGCCAGGCAGTGGTGGCACACACCCTTAATTCCAGCTCTTGGGAGTCACATGCCTTTAACCCCAGCATTTGGGAGGTGGAGACAGGAAGGGATACAGTTGGGCGGAGAGAGGGATTTAAGGTGGGAGGACACAGGCGATCATGGCATTCAGTCTGAGGATCCCTAGAGACAGGATACCCCATTTGGTCTGAGGATTCGGTAGAGGGAAGTATCAGCAACTTCCGATCTTTCAGCATTTACCCCTCTATATGACCCGGGGTTTTTATTATTAAGACCAATTAGAAATCATACAACAGTTGTAATCCTGTGATGCTCAGAGCAGAATCCTAGAGATAGACTGTAGAGTGGTGCCTGGCACTGGGCTGGATTAGAAAAAGTGCACCCAACAGGTTTCAGGATCGGTTTAGTCATTAACCCTTAGTAGATATATTAAAATCCAAAATGTGTTTTTCCCTGAAAAGGACAGTGAATGTATTTCTGAAGTGCCTGTCTGTGAACGATAAGCCTCTTCTCATCAAAGCGCCCAGAACAACTCTGTGAACTCATCTCCCAATAGGGAAACTATTATAGACAGAAGCTATGCTCGCTGTCTTTCCAACTAAGGAAGCCCGTCCATCAGTCCCAGGACCTCCTGTGCCCTGCCAGGACAGAACCCACTGTGCACCCTCCTCCCCACCAGCACCCTCCCACTATCCTTTACCCTAGCAGTTCGTATTGCTTATGGGGAGAGCCCCCTTGTCTCCTCGAATCTTCCCAGTCCCAAAGAGCTCACGAGGGGTCCAGGAGAAAACTCACATCGATCTCCACCTGCACAATTGCAGCCACCACGAAGGCCATGGAAGCCAGGAACATCCCAACTGTCATCTTCTTCAGGGAGCTGATGAGGACAGGAGGAGAGTGGACATCAGCCCGTCTCACCCAGACAAACCAAGAGCGGGACCCAAGGGGAAAGCCTCAGCCTCTCCCAGCCCGGCCACTTCCCTGCAAAGATAGCCACCTCCTGAGCTGTCATTGTCTTGTGAGTGTATGTAGGGACATTTCATTTGTATTTTGATAAATAAAGCTTGCCTGAAGTTCAGAGAGTGAAACAGCTGCACTGGTCAGCCTTACAGACGAGGCAGTGGTGACACACACCGTTAATCCCAGTAGCCACACTAGTTTGCCGTAGAAACCGGTGATAGTGGTGCACGCCTTTAATCCCAGCACCAGAGAGGAATATAAGACGGGAGGAGACGGCTCTCACTCACAGTCTCATTCTGAGATCCCTGGAGGCAGCATTGCCATTTTGGACCGAGTAGTAGTAGAACCAGTGGCTGGTTGTTTTGCTTTTCTGACCTTCAGGTTGAACCCCAGTTTCTGTCTCTGGGCTTTATTAATTATGCTCTAAGTGTATGTACACACGCATGTGAGGATACTCTCAAGGCCAGAAGATCATGTCAGATCCCCTGGAGTGGAGTCACAGGTATTGGGTGCCCTGGACCATGAGCTTGAGAGGCAACCATTCCTTGTGGCTGAGCCATCTCTGAGTTTTTTTTTTTTTTCCTGTTGTTATTCATGGCCAGAACTAGTGAGGCCAAATAGAACCCTTATCTGCATTATCACGTTTAATTTCCAGAAATCCTGTGGCCATAAACTAACACTTCATGTATGTACAAATGATAGCCTTGATCGTCAGCTTTTCTCAGGTTTCCATTAATAGAGCATTTTCAGAAACACTGCATACAAACATCTCCCTTTAAAACTGTATGCGCGCATCATGCAAATGAGTGCGGATTTATACAAGCCTATGGATGCACATGAGGAGGCCATAGGCTGTCCGGTGTCTTCCGACCCTGCCCACCTTATTTCCATGAGGCAGGATCTCCCAGTGACACGTAGCTTATCACGTTTGGCTGAACTGGTTAGTCACTACACGAGAGGGATCTGCCTGTCTCTGCCTGCAGCTCTGAAGTTGTGGGCGCACACTGCCTATGCCTGGCTTTTGACACAGGTCCTAGGGGTCTGAACGAAGACCTTCACGCTTGTACAGCAAGGTCTCTTACTCAGTGAGATATCCCCCATGCCCCTGATCTCTCTTAAATTGATTTCTTTAAAGTCTTCACCACCATCAGGCCTTGTAGAACAGCCTGTAAGCCATCTCCCTGGGTGGCTTGCAAGTTCAGAGCCAACCTGGACTGTAGAATAAATTTAAAACTAACCTTATCTCAGAATAGAAAGGAAAAAGAAGCTTGGTGTTCTACGTCAACAGAAGAACAGTTGTCTGGCATGTGTGAGTCTCCTTCATTCAATCTCCAGTACCGCAAAAATAAAGTAAATAAATGCCCCACCCTCTAGGTAAGTGGTTTTCAACCTTCTAACACTGCCACCCTTAATACCTTTCCTCATGTGTGGTGGCCCCTAACCAGAAAATGATTTCCGTTGCTACCTCATAACCGTAGTATTGCTACTGTTATGAATCATAATAAGAACAGTTGTGTTTTCTGATGGGCTTAGGTAACCCCTGTGAAGGGTTTTTTGATCCCCAAAGAGGTCATGATGCATAGGTTGAGAAATGCTGATCTCGGTGGATGCTTCTGGAAGCAGAGTCTTTGCAAAACCCTGAACCAAATAGCATCGCCATCAACCCCAATCAAACAGCTACCTACGTGAAATTGAAACATTTCGCAATGAGAGGGTATACCACGGCATCCATGATGGGGACCATGATGACAATCAAGATGGCATTTACAGTCTGCGGAGGAAGTGGAGAGGGGCCGTTAGCACTGTCTCAATAAGCACGTGGACCTCGGAAAGGGACCCCAGGGGTTTCTCCTACCTGCATCTGGTCTGGCTGAATTTCCATACTTCCCTAAAAAAAGAGGAGGAAAATATTACTGAAAAAAAAATGCCATAAAAGGGAGGGAGGAAGGGGGCCAGGGGACTGACACGAATAGGTGGTGACCAGCACAGAAGGGCCACAAGGACAGGCAGACTTACAATCTTCCCACTCATGGTTGTTGCTTGCAGCGTCCACCTGGAGCCCTGGAAAATGAACACGTTGATTGCGTCATGGGGGCGTGTGGCTTTTTAGAATGTGATGATCCACCACTGAAACTTCTAAGTCAGGACAAAAATGGTATGGGATTTGAAGTCGTCACAAACATCCAACTGGCTTCTACTCCATCACAATACTAAGAAGACAGAGACCAGCGGTACGCCCGCAGACCTAACTCTTCCCTGGGATTCATGAAGGACCCAAGACAAAGGAATCCTCAGAGGATGCAAAAGCACAAGGCTGTGTGAATACATGGTATCTCCTCTCAGGGTGAGCTCATCGGGGCATGGTGTTCTACGTATGCTGGCATCAGTATCGAATATCACAATTGTTAAGAACCATCTTCTGAAAGCTATGGAGGGGGTTTAAATGCTTCTCAACAAAGACAGAGGTGGCCTTAAATCTGGGCAGCCTAACTGCAGTTCATCTGTTTCTTACAGGATGTGATGATGTTTTATGGCCAACTAAACACTCAATGGATCAATGGAAACCCATCGACTCCATGGGGAAGACAACAAGGAAAACGGCAGAGTTGTGTTGTTTGAGTTCTTAGTATACCCCAGTCACTGGGGGCCTTGTGTGTAATGTCCAATGTGGGCCTCACAGCAGAGGTGGGTGGGAGGTCAGTTCTGAGCCAAGTCACCCAGCTGTAGGGATGTCTGTACTTCTCGTGCAAGTCTGATTCTACTTAGACTCCCACCCAACATGCAAGGTGGTTCCTTTGTCCTGCCAGGATGCTCTGCGCTTCACACTACAGACAAGGAGGTGTGTGCACGCTCAAATGTTCTCCAGGGACTGCCCTCCCTTCCGCTAGTCCTGTCTGTACAGTGTCGACTAGCTGTTCAGTCTCTTGAAGAAACAGTATCTCCTTGTTCGACTAGCGAGTGTTGTATGCTGGGTTAACTGACATGATTGTATAGATTCCAGTGTGTGTCCTACACATGGCCTCAAATCACGTCTGTGCACATATGGGAAGCACTAACGGGACCTTGGTTATCATCACAACAATAAAGGAGAACATGAGGCCAAGAGGGATGTGGGGTGGGTCAGTTGGAAGGAGGTGATTGTGTATGGATGTGATCAAAATACATTGTATAAGTGCGTGACTGTTTCAACAATGCAAAAGAAAGAACAAAGCCACAAGTCTGGTCTGGTCAAGCACTAGGAGGGCTTGGATCCAGTCATTTCCAAGCCTGTCTGGTGCTTTGAGCTCACTATTCTGTTTTTAAGAAGATCTAGCACACATCTCTTCCATACTTTTCTGCCGTACTGGGTCAGTAGAACAAAACCCTGCCCTCGGTTCTGACTGGCAAGGGTCCCAGACGCTCTGAGGCAATCTCCCCAGGGTTACTCTAAGTAAACAAACCTCGTTTTCTTCATTGATTCACAACAGACATGTGGATGGAACCTCTCAGGGTATGTTTTAACCAATACACTCAATCTGATGCAACAATTAAATCAGCAAAATAAAAAAAAAAACTGGAAGAGCATTTTTAGGAGCTGAACATGCAGTGTGACCGGGTGACCTAGCGGTACTCGCTACCTTCTGATGAAACAAGACACATACCTGCTGATCAAACAAGGCCCAGAACATGGGAAGTGGGATATACAGAAACATCACCTTCATGACCATCTTAACTTGTGAGATAAGCCGCTCCTGCAGGTAGACAAATCAGCCCAGGCTGGAGTCAGCAGCAGTTGCTACTCTGTTGCAAAGTTGGGATATTTGCATCTAGGACAAGCTGGGGGTGGTTATTCGGTCTAAGGAACATGGCCACAGGCTTTAGGAAACCAGAATGTTCTGCACACGTGACAGTCCCAGGGAGAACAGCTGTTTAGGGGTTCAGCCACCAGAGCTTACTCCATGTCAATCCCAAGGTTACCACCACCCCCGCTCCTCTGTTCCACGTAATGGAAGCTGACCGGAGTGGACAGCTAAGACAGGCTCACATCTACCATGGCCAATGATAACCACTGTTTTGGTTATCAGCCATGCAGAGATGCACTTCACATGCTATTAAGTGTGAGGTGAACAGGCTGAAGGTGTTGCCCATGTAGCTAACACTCTGCTTTGAGCTTTCCTTTCACGCCTGCGTCCTGAGCAGCCAGGTCCACTGGAGAAGATGGGAGAGGTGACTTACGTCGTATTTCTCTTTAGCCCAGTCCAGCCAGTGTTCCCTCTTGGGAAATTGCTTACTTCGATGCCTAAATCTGTTTTTGATGGCAAACTGAAGAAAGGAAGAAAAATTAATTTAAAAAGAGAATCAACTATACCAGAAAAATACATTTCAATGATTTCCCTCTTAATGGACAAAGATGGGAGGAAAAGCCCATTTTTAACTAGTAGATACCAGCATGGCGCATTTGCTGACACCTTCAACAGGTTCTCTTTCTAATCCAGACGCCTGTGTTCAGGTCCCATGTCAGTACTTTACCCCTAGCATGTTCCATAGGAATGTTCCAACACATTTGTATTTAAGTTTCTTGCAGCCAATTAATAATCAAAAACAAAGTACATAAAACCCAGTCCCAGACAGGGTTTCTCTGTGCAGCCCTGGCTGCCCTGGAACTTGCTTTGTAGACAAGGTTGGCCTCAAACTCAGATATACACCTGTCTCTGCCTCCTTCGTAATCCTTTATGTCTCTGCTGGGATTAAAGATGTGAGCCACCACCACCTGGCTCTATTTGGTAAGTCGTATACAGAAAAAAACTCCCAAGTCCCCTAAAAAGAAATCATCTTAAAGGGAAAATCAAAACTTGGTTGAATTTTTCTTTGTTTTTTAAATTGAACTTTGATTTGAAGGAGGTGGAAGGCAGAGGAAAGTTCTGGAATGATTTAATGTGGCCAGGGAAGGGGGGGGAGGAGCAGGGGGGCGGGGAGGGGAGGTGAAGACAGCACTTACACCGATGCACTTGGCCACTTTGCTCATGATGTTGCCTTGGGGCTTGAACTTCTTATACATCCCACTACCGAGGACAAACACAACTGTACAGGGCAGAGGAAGAGGTGTCACTGTGGCCTGCGCCAGGGCTCCCTGTGGTCTGAAAGATGCTCATGTATCTGTACCATCCCGTTGTCTGGAAGCATGGGATTGCATATAGGGCCATTCCCCTGCCTCACGGGTAAAGAACTGCTCCTGATTAGAGCAACCCCCAGGGCCTCTGGGGAGCAGGACATCTGTGCTGCAACACACAGACCACAGCCTCACGCCTCTATCACCCCCCCCCACTGCCATTCAGCACAGCTATCTGAACACAAGTCCTAGCTATTTAAAGGAGAGCAAGGGCACAGGAGCTTCTGCATGCCATTGGCTTACATTATTCTACAAAGACAATAAATACAGCGTTAATATTTTTGGCTGTAATAGCAAGAAGAATTTTCTTCCTGCTCTTAATATTCAGGAGAAAGGGATTAATCTGTTAAAAGGTTTACTTAATCATCGATGGTGGAATCCCCACCTCCAACTATTGTACAGAAGAAGCAGGGCTATAATTAATTGCTTCTACAGCTGCTTTGATAAATATGAGAGACCCTTTTCGGTGAGGCTATTATTCTTTTGTGGGGCTTGGTAATAATAGGCATTTTGTGAAAAGGACCCAGGAAGACAGCACTTCTGTAGGAAGCCTACATTAGGTTTCCAGATCACCCAATGCCACAATTTGATAACTCAGAGCATCAATGTATCGCGTGCTTCTTGTTAAGCCTGAGGCGTTGACAGTCACTGCCCTCAGGGTCAAAACTGTTCTGCAGATGCCCTTCATGACCAAGTTGCTGATGCTGGCACATGCCAGCATTTTCCCCTTTGCTAAACACTACTTTAACCTTTCAGCTTTTTGACAAACTGAAGCCTAGCTCAAGCACAGAAATTTCTAGAAGAGCTTCAGATGTCTGTGGTCTTAATTCTTTCATAAGAAGAAACAGAATCTTTTTCTTAAGAATGACTTACATGGACTAGATGAGAATTCACCTGAAGTGTCTTTTTCTACTCAGAACTGAGAGAAGCGTATGTAAACCCTTTAGAGGAGAGCGGCCATCTTTGAAGGATGATGGGAGAAAAGAGATGTTGGGAAGGGGTAAGGACAGTGGTTTCATAATGGTAAAACAACGCAAAATTGCTTCAATATGATAAAAAGAGGTGAAAAAATAGTTCTATATATACTAGTAAGACCTGGAAACAAAACCTGGAGAAAGGTCGAAGGAGCCGTGCAGACTTGAGAGGACCATTGTCTAGGCCTTTTTCATACTAACTCTCGACTCAGAACATTCCAGATTACATCTTTTCATTTCTTAAGAAAAAAATACTCAAAATTAATGCACATGTGTAGAATCTAGATTCTATCATTCATCTATCTATCTATCTATCTATCTATCTATCTATCTACTATCTGTTCATCCATCTATCCAATTATCTATCTATCATCTATCTATCTATCTATCTATCTATCTATCTATCTATCTATCTACTATCTGTTCATCCATCTATCCAATTATCTATCTATCATCTATCTATCTATCATCTATCTGTTCATCCATCTATCCAATTATCTATCTATCTATCATCTATCAATCAATCATCTATCTATCATCTATCCATTTCTCTCTCTCTCTCTCTCTCTCTCTCTCTCTCTCTCTCTCTCTCTCTCTCTTTCTCTCTCTCTATCCCGAAAGTAGAGGGGGGAGGAAGGGGAGCAGCCAGAAGGATGAGGAAGGACTGGCATAGGTAATGGGGAAGCAAACATAAAAAAGATAGAAAGAGATAATGACAACCATGTATGAACTGTCATAATGAAGTCTGCCATTCCGCATACCAGCTAAAAGTAATCTAAAAAGAAATACAGCCCCTGATATAAAAAACACACGCGCAAATAAATATAACTACTATTCTCTGACCCACATATTCCTTCCAGCAGGAAAGGGGTGGAGCAGACACCCTTGGCATGATGTACAATGGGAACTTAGATCCTAGCAGGAGTATTTAGTGGCCATTGAACTAGATTCTTTACTCAAGCTGATCCCGTTTCCCTCCTATAATATAGCCGCCTCACTTTCTCCTCTCCTAGAGGGAGAGCATGCCAAACACCCAATGCAGGTCTGCACAATACTTTCTCTTACAACTTGGTACATGGACGTAAAAAAATTAGCCATGACCTGGGCATGCATGGGCTTGTGTCCCTTCAACCCATTTTTACTTACTTAGGGAAACAGCCATGAGAGCTGCCGGAACCCCAAAGGCCAGTGGGTAACAAGCTTGTTGAGTGTGGATTCCACATTCCTGAACTAAGGAGAAATAATGATTAAAATGCATCATTTTTTCTAGTATATCCCATTTCCTTTTTTTTTTTTTTTTTTTGGTTTTTCGAGACAGGGTTTCTCTGTGGCTTTGGAGCCTGTCCTGGAACTAGCTCTGTAGACCAGGCTGGTCTCGAACTCGAACTCACAGAGATCTGCCTGCCTCTGCCTCCCAAGTGCTGGGATTAAAGGCGTGCGCCACCACCGCCCAGCTTATCCCATTTCTTAAAAAAAAAAAAAAACCCTCCCTGATTACACCATATTGTTTTTGCTTCATGTTCTGGATTTAGTTGTTTGCTTCAATGATGTCATTGCCAGCTGAGCAAACTATCTCTATAGCTTGTTTTATGGGTTTTCTTTTTAAATTTTGACATTATTCTGTCTGTCTGTCTCTGTCTCTGTCTCTGTGTGTGTGTGTGTGTGTGTGTGTGTGTGTGTGTGTGTGTGTGTGTGTGATGGCGTGCGTCTAGAAGTCAAAGGTCAGGATTCCATTCTCCCCTACTGTGTGGGTCAGCACCTTTACCTGCGCAGCTACCTCACTGGCCCCCTCACCAGTGAATTTTCTAACCAGTGGAGATAGCCATGACCTGGACACTACCTTTCAATATCGCGAGCGTCCTGTCAGTATGGTAGCTAAGTGCCGTATGATTTAGGAAGGGCCAGACAGTAACTAATTTTTAGGCTTTCAGGTCCCTTTGTCTTTGGTCACAGCTCCTCAACTCTGCCTTCATAGGGGGAAGCAGTCAGACCTACATGATGGCTATCCAGGTTCCTGGATGTGACCCATACTTGGTCACTCTGACCGAGGGCAGAGAGCAGAAACCCTCAGATGCTTTCAGTGGGATGTTGACGCATTCTGGAAGGACTGGATCCCACAGGGATTTGGGTCTTGTCTTAAACTGGGTGTTTCACAATCCTGTGGAGAAGAGTTAACTAGCGGGAAGTGATGGTTGGGTAGATGTCCCTGCTCATGCCTGCACACGTGGTCCCATTCATGACAAAGCCGAAGGGCCTGTCCCTCGAGCACTGTCAATCAAATCCCTGTTTGAGGGGTTGTGGCTCCCCAGTTTGTCACCCGTTCAGTTTACTACGTGTGTGCAGTTGTGACTTTACTTTAGGAAGCCACTCCTTTGATCTGTTCTGTAATTCAAACATGTACATTGGTCGGAGGAACCTGGAAGTGGGAGAGGAAGTGAGGGAGTTGTAGTTCAAGAATAAAAACCAAATTAGGGTGGGCGAAGTGTCTGCCATCTTCAAACTATGATCCTAACTTCACAATTTAATTGGATTCAACCCGAGACACTGAGGCTTTGTTAGTTTGTCCAAATAGCGGAAAAACCTTCCACTCTGCGTGGAAACCTCACAAGCTCTCCGTGGGGCGTGAACAAGCAAAGATTAGGTCGTGGTTGAGAGTTACTGATATTCATCTCTGTTATTTCTCTGGTTTGGCGCCATTCCTTCTTATATGCCCTTGGTTCTGTGGAGTAGGGTCTCACTGCAAGCCTAGGTTAGCCTTGAACTTACAGCTTCCTGCTTCTGCTTTCCAAGTGCTGGGATTATAAGTGTCAGCCAACACTCCTCTCACACATCTGAGGATTTCTTTTGGAAACTGAAGGACAAACCTTGCCCACTAAGTTGTTCCCAACTCACTGAAACACCACAGGAGGGTAAAGAGGCAAGGACCAAAAGTCAGCCATAGCCCGCTATATGTTTTCCCAAAAATGCTGTGGACGATATTGTTCCCCAAGTAACACATCTTATATTAGAAAATCGATGGTGTGGGAAGGATGACTAGGGGTCTCCAGGGGTCCTAGAATAAGGAGTCAAGAGAGATTGGAAGCGGGTAAAACATGTAGGAAAGTTTACAGTTTAGATTTTGACAAATATCTCAGCGTGTGTGGCAGCTTGGCCACTGGAGGAAAAAGGGACAAAGCAAAACCAACAAGACGAGGACCCAGCCTTTGTTTTGAGACAGGGGTCTCACTGAGTAGCTCTGGCTGGGCCAGAACTCCCTGTAGAGACCAGATTGGCCTCAGACTCACAGGGATCCACCCGCTTCTGCCTCCCCAGTGTTGGGATTAAAGTTGTGCCACCAAACCTTGAAGACTTGGCCTTTGTTACTTGACTTTCTCATAATTAAAGAGAGAAAACCAGCTCCTTCTAGATGGTTCTTACCCCTCAGTATGGGTGTGACAATCGTGGAGATCAGACTTCCAGCATTGATGGCCAAATAAAAGATGGAAAAGAACTGGTTCCTCTGCTTTTCCTGTCACGGAACGGACAAAGTTAGATCATGACAATTTTGCTGGGAATCACGGGAGATGATAAGCTCAGAGCTGAACTCACTGCCGACTTAGTCTGGTTAGTATTCTGCTTTCAAGTATCCTGGAGAAGAATGGAACAGAGATCTGACTTGTTCCAGAGATTTGATCTCTAGAGGGCTGTCAGTCATTAAGGGGCTCGTGCAGAATTCACATTCTTACCTGACCTTCTTCAAACTGATCGCCACCAAATGCAGACACACAGGGCTTGATTCCTCCTGTGCCAAAGGCTATCAGGATCAGACCGATCATGGACAGCGCTCTGGAGAAAGGAGTGGTTTGAGGGCAGGTCCTCAGAGGAGGGAGCCTCCCCCATGCTCTCCCTACAAGGACCAGGTGCAGCGGCTGTCACCTGAAGGTTCTGCCTTAATGCACAGCACCCCGGGTAATGCACAGGACCCCAGAGAATGCACAGGACCCCAGAGAATGCACAGGACCCCGGGCTGAGTGTTGAATGAAAACAACACCACAGGCCTTTAAGTCACATCTTTGTCTAATCATTTTTCACCCACGAAATTGAACATATCTTGAAATCTGAACAAAGATTTATATGTGGACTTTGGGGAGGCCTTATCATTTCTAATAAAAGAAAGATTACATGAAAATATTCCTTAAAGGGCTGAGGGTGTAGCTCAGGGGCAGAGTCAATGCTTAGTATGCACGGTGTGGTTCTCAGCACACACGCAAACACACAAATTCCTACTGAACCAACGTAAGCCTTGTGTCAATCAAAACAGACTCGTGATGGTCATGGAATGACATTGGAAACATGACTTAATTGCAAAGCAGACCATCTGACCAGGCGCTGCGATCTCCTCCCTTTGCTGCCAGCGGGAAAGGCCAGAGAGCAGCAGATCAAATGAGAAATGGTTGGTTGTGGGACCAAGGGCTCCCTATTTCAATTTTAGTTTTGTTATTTTCCAGGTTAGCTGCAAACATTTTACCTCCTGGATTAAAAAAAGAGGCCATGGGGCAGCAGGAAGAATCACGACAAAGTATAAAGACACATGCATGGAAAGTCACCATTACTTCATATGCTGACCTAAAAAATTATCTGAAAAGGAAAAACCCATAGCATTTAGGATTTTAGAGTTTTGCCCAAAGTTAGGCACTATAAATCTGAAGTTTTGTAATGTTTTACTAATGTTGCTTAAAATATTTAAAATGAGATCGATGAAGTCTCTCTTGGTCTGGGGTTCTTCCTCCTGGCTACATTGGCTGGCCAGTGAGCCCCCCTGGTCTGTCTGTCTCTGCTCCCTCAGGGTTGGGAGGTGAGGGTGGGGAGGTGAGGGAGTGAGGGGGTGAGGGAGTGAGGGGGTGAGAGGTGAGGGGGTGAAGAGTAAGGTAGAGAGCC
>NC_022019.1:33169790-33177593 GCF_000317375.1 Microtus ochrogaster
TGAGGGGGTGGGGGTGGGGCACAGTAGCCATGGACTCACACGTGCACAGGAAGGCTGTCAGGAGTCCCATCATGGTTGTGGTCGGTGAGGTCGTGAATGGAGCTCACCGCGATGACTATCTGCCCGATAGTGTAGACGATGGACAATGAAATAATTGTCCTGTGTTTAGAGAGGTGAGAGAATCCTACTTTATTGCAGGTAGCTGTCTGTTTCCATTCTGCAAAACTTCCCAGCGCCCAGTCATGGATCCGCCCGCTTTTCAAAACTGGATAGAAACGTGAGCTCTCAGGATGGATAGCATAGGAGCACAGGATGAAATTCTGGCTAGAGCCTGGTAGTGTCCCACGAGATGTCCTCTGGTTAGGTGAGTGCTCACAGTGGCTTTCCATCCACCAAGCCACACGAGGCGGCAAGGCCTGAGTATCAGGCAGTTTTGTTGTCCCATCCCTGCAGTGTCCCTGCTACTATTTGAAAATGATACAGTTTGGTTGGGGCTGGGCATAAACAAACCAAACCAAACCAAACCATGATAAACGCACAACCTTCCAGAGTTCACAGTGCTGTGTTAGGAACGTGATAGCAAGCAGAAACAAGGCCACAGATGTCCTACAAGCTTCTTCTCCTTGACGCTTCCTTCCCCGCGCCTATCCTGCCAAACCACGAAGCTCACAATGAGCGTCTGCGCTTGTGTGATGAGAAAGTTCCAGTCACTCACTTGAACTTCCCCAGCCACGAGTCTGCGATCAGGGCTCCGAGAATCGGAGTCAGGTAGCACAGGGCAGCGAACGTGTGGTAGATGGCCGTGGCCAGATCATCGTCCCAGCGAAGGAAGTTCCTGAAGTACAGGACCAGGAGTGCTTTTCGCAGGGGCAGGCGGGAGAGAGGAACCGAGTTAGGGCTGGCGAAGGGAACACTCGTTCTTACAGAAGGGCGAGGTGAGCCTGAGACTTACCACGCATCCCATAGTAGGAGAATCTTTCACAGAATTCATTGACCACGATGAAGAAGATGCTCACAGGGTACCCAAAGCAGCTCTGACAAAAAGGAAAATAATATCCAGACATGTCCATCACTGGTCCATACTCACGTGCCAGCACCGGAGGCTGGGCAAAGATCCATGGCATACTTAATAAATTCTCAGTGCCATTCAGACCCAGAATCTTGAATTCTGTGATTTCTACAGCCCGTGCTTGTCATCCCCACACAGATTGCAGTGAAATAAATCAACCAGCATGAGCAGGAAATGAAAGGACATCGGCAGAACTCAGGACCGCTCCTTACACCCCAAGCACAGCGTGTCAAGTGAACAAAGCCCATTTGCAGCCACCGAGGGACAGAACACTGCACAACTTCCAGGATAAAGACACAGGAGAAGGGCAAAGCATACTTACCCGTGACTTGGACATCCCTGAAAGAAAAACAGAACACCAACGTTAAAGTCGTGTTCGACTCAGCACCCGTGGCTTCTCTGGGATCCCAAGCCAGGACTCTCCCATCACATCTGCAGTGAGGACTGGTGTCCTCAGGCAATGCTTGTGATCATTCAGGAGGAGAAAGAACCAGCGCTCAGAAAATCATGCCCAAACCATTTCTTCCTCAAACACTTCAAAGGCCACCTCTGTATAAAACCCAAGCATTCCAGTGTGGTCTTCACTACCTCACAGCTCCTCAGTCCTCTGAGGGTTAGATTATTGAGGTGTAGCATGCTTTGGGTGCCTAATTCAGAGAGAGGATTCAACCACTCTTTCCTGTTCCTAACCCTGCCTTCCTTCCAGCCCTTCTCCATGCAAAGACCCTGTGAAACCAAACTGTTTGTCCATTGAATATGCCGAGTGTTCTCTCAAAGTTTGTAACATGGGAGATGGCCACCTGTTGCTGGTGACCTACCCCCTTTAATGTGTCCCTTTCCACTCAAGTTTTAGCCTTGGTGTTGACGTTCTCTTCATACAGTGTGGTGTAAGGATGGGTCATTTCTGTTCTTACCTCCCTACGGGATTGAGTCTCTCAGTGGAAGAAGCATGCGACACACCTTAACATCCCTGTCTCTTTTACGCTACACACTGTGACAACAGCTGTTGTCAACAGAACAAATGAGAAGATGGTGAAAACAAGAACCATAAGATTCCAAACTTAGTGTGGCATTTTACTTCCTAAATCTGAGGAACATCCTTCAGTCCCATGACCTCAGAAGCAGACACCTCTGCTCATCTGTCTCCCTCCTCTGAATTTTGGGGTGTCTCACACCCTTGTCTCTGGTCTTCTCTAGACCTTCTCTGTTTCCAAAAATGACATATTGCTCCATATTTATCATACTGTGTTCCTTTTCAGGGGAACCCACCCTCTTCCCGTTTCCCATACTCCATTGACCTCATCTTAGAGTTCTTTGCTCCTGAGGCTCCCTGCCTCTGTTAGGAGCCAATGGCTCAGCAGTCGAGGGTTACAAGCTGGGCTGTTTCTGAGACTCTCTGGGGGGCTTGTGGGAACAGACTGCTGGGCCAGCTCAGAGCTGCTGACTCCATAGGTCTGCCAGACACACGCGACTGCATTTTCTATCCAGTTGCAGGGTTGCACACATTGAAACTGCTGCACGGGGGAATTAGAAGTGATGCTGAAGCCCTGGCTGCGGACCCTGCACGCCGCCCTGCGCAGGGTGAACACCCTGCACAGCTCTGCTGGAAACCGCTCTGGTTACTGTGTCTCGTATCAAGACACAGGGAGGATCTCTCTGTCAAATAAGCTCCAAGGTGACTTGGATGCTGCAGTCTGGGGACCTCACATTCTGAGAAGCACATGTCAGCTGTGGTATTGTTGCCTGGCAGTTCTCTGTATGTAAAGATCATCACTCCTCTGGCCCTGAGAACCAGGAAGACCAGCTAACTGCCCAGAGCAGGAAGCAAAGGAGAAGTTGGGCAGGTACTGACCCGCCACTGCTCCACGTCTCCGTCTCTGTTCCCCATTCACATCCTTCCCTCAGATCTGCCACCACGTACGGTCAGTCTGTGTGACTCCCGCATCTGTCTCACAGCAAGCAAAACCCCAGTTCTGCAAGAGGAGCTCTTTTCTTGACCTAGACCATGTAGTCCTCCCCCCAACCAGCCCCCGTTCACCTCCCTGGCAGGTACAGCCCTCCCTACTCCTGTCAGCTGAGCTGGGGGCCTTCTCCACTTGCCCAGCTCAGCCGTGACCCCAGACATCAGACCAGACTGTCCTGTGTTTCTCCCCACTTCAGCGTGTTTGATGTTATTTCAGCCCTTGCTCCAAGGAAGGAAATAACACCATCCTGATCTCCCAGGACTCCAGTTCCCAGCTCTTCCTGCTCTTGAAGCTGGAGCCAGAGATTTCACAGCATAACCAAACTGTTTTTTTCCCTCAGTTAAGAGTTCGTTGATGGAAAGGGTTGCTTTGAAGGTGCCATGCATAAAATGAGAGCCAGGGGGTCAGACTTGCGCTTGAATCTCAGTTCTGCCAGCTGGCATCCGGGGTCCTGGGCAAGCCTGGGTAACTGGATAGCAAAACAAAGATAAACAACGCCCCCTGCTTTGTAAGAGCTCACAAGGGGCCAACAAGATGGATGGCCCAGAGGCCCAGAGGGGATGGGCACTGAGATCAGGGTGGAAGACACAGGCTCCATTCACAGAATCTACACTTTCAGAGAACAGGCTCTTGCAAGCTTTCCTGCGACTGATACAAACATGCATGCACACATGAGCTCACGCAGACACTGTGGAGAAAGAGTCTCTGTGAAGGTTTCTCTACCTGGCTTCATGCACTAGTAAAATGGAGGCACTACGGCCAAGAGCCTTCCACCTTGAATGGCGCTCTCCAGTGCTCACGGAACAAGGAGAAGCCAAGCTAAGCAGCAGAGGCCATTCCTCTGTGTTTCCTGTCTGTGGAGGCCTTGCGACTATCCCTTGGCTGCCATGACTTCCCTGCTGGGATGGGCTGTACACTCTCCACTGTCAGCGTTCATCCGCACACAGGAAGAGTCTTAAGTCACCAGGGAGCAGGGCAGAGGAGGCAAGCCAGGCTACGGGTGTTCTTCAGTGTCCTGATTTATCCCAGGGTGGCTTGTGTTCTTGAAGAAACAGCAGTGCCCCTAATGTTCTATCTACTTGAACCTCAGAGCACGTGGCCTCCCCATGGCCTAAGGACAAAGCAGAGAGTGAGACCGACATTAGAGGCCAGGATGTCCTCAGGAGGAAGAGCGGTCAGCCCAGAGTCCACAGAGCCAGGGCGAGTTTCCCCACAGTGGTGCCCTTCTCATGTCCCTAGGCACTCTGGTTCACAGGGGAGGACCCCGTATCTCCACGGCAGGAGCTGTGCATTTCCGTTAAATATTACCTAGCACTTATTTACATTAAATGCTTATGTGGTTATGGGAAATATTTAGTGGGCTGAGACCTTAGCTGGCCTTTCATCACATCTAGAATTTTATCATGGAAAAGGAGTGTCCGGCCTCACTCAAGCAAAACCCAGAGATGCGGGACCCAGCCAACCAACGGGAAGCATTTTGTGTTTTGAAAGGTGTGCCTTCCCAAGAACTGCCTTCATCATTCCGGGGCAGAGGTCACTCAGTTCTTTTTATAGATTGCAGAGCTCTCTGCTGGCCACACACCAAAGTCAGCATTTCTTATCTGAATGTCCCCGTGTCAACAGGACCGCTATCATAGAAAGGCCAAGTGCAGAACCCAGGAGCACAAGTTCCGACGTGATCTGAACTCAGATTTCAGTTTCCACAAGGCTTGTCTACTTTAGGCTGTCGCTGTGTTGTCATCCTGGTTACCACACTCACTCAGCAGGCTGGAGTGACGCTTCCAGAACAGTCCCCTAGAGCCCTGGGAGATGTAAGCAGGATCAGGGTCACATCTAGACTCCAGATGCCCTTATCTAGAGAGCTCAGTGGAGCCAGTGTGCCTAACCACTGACTAAACATTGGCTTTTGCTGTTACTATGTCTGATAGATATGACAGAATAGATATGACTTTCTACTGTCTAGAAATTTTAGACAAAATTACTGACAGTCAGGACGCAGTACGCATGTCTCTCACACAAACTTTGGAGTCCGGTGGAGGGACAGAGAAAGCAGGGGGAAGAGTGAGTCTACTGAGAGCCACTACTTCAAAGCATTTTTCCGTTAGCAGGGACATCTCCCGGGACTGGGACGTATGCAGAGCATATTTTAAACCATGTAGAATCAGGGTCTCTAAGTGGTGCTTTGTTACCTAGATGTCAATACAGTGACAGCGGATTAAAGAGGAAGCGTTCTGAGAAACGTAACTCATCATCGATGGCAAAGATTGTGATGATGTTTTCATCCTTGTTCAAACACCAGGGAGTGTATTTACACAAACCTGGAGGGGCGGTATATTGCAATCTCGTGGGCATATGCCACCCACGGTCGGAACGTCATATGACCGAGATCCCTCAGCAACACTCGGGTCCCACAGTGCACTCCCAGGGGTTGGGTTTGGGATCTTGGAAAAGAACAAAGCCTTCGCTGAGGTCTGAGAAAGGAACCCGCACTTTCAGAGGGAGAAAAAAACTATTTCCTACCACTTCTAAAAATATCTGTGTCCTACCCTTTGGGCGTTTTTCCTTCCCTGGAAAAAAAGACTTTGCTGATGATTACAGACCTTGAAATATGGACTGTATCTCGAGTTGTTCAGTGGGTGAAGAGAAACACCACATGAAGAGTCAGCATGATAACGGCATCAGGGACTGTTCTTTCTGTACCTTTCATTGCCAAGGCAAGGGAAGCCAAGCATGGTGGTCCCAGCTCTGGGGAGGCAGAGGCAGGCAGGTATCAGTGAGTTCAAGGCCAGCCTGGTCTACATAGTGAGCCCTAGGACAACCAGCATTACGTAGAGAGACCTGTCTTAACCAAAACCAAACACCCCAAGAATAAAGAAACTGCCTAACTGCTAAAAGGATCAGCTCAATGTTAGGAACCTTACCAAAGACCTGACTGGCCATGGTTGTTGATCTGAGTCCACACCCCATGAACCTACTGAGTCTGAACAGGTGTGATGGTTATCAGTACAGCTCCTCAGGAGACGGACATGGAAAATAAGCCCGCTTAGCTGCTGCCTAGCTTCAGCTCCTCAGCAGTGGGTACCACACACCGCAGAGTGCCAATAGCAGCTCCTGACATGTCTGTGTTGCGGGCCAGATGCCAGGGCGCTCTTTCTGTTCGACCTACTTCGGTGATAATGTGCCCTTGTATATCATTCCCATCTGTCAGTCAGACCACGCTCTGTTTCGTGCGTGCACCACAGCTGGGTCCTCATCTCAACTGAGCATCCACTGCTTAGTCTTGGGGCACAGCTCCTGGCCAGCATATGCATTTTCTGGGGTTATAATCCAAGGTACCGCATGATGCTGGTGACTCAAAAACAGCCTAGATCCAGGGTTTCACAGTCCTGGAAGCCAGAGGTCTGAGATCAGAAGTGTTATCAGAGTTCTGCCCTCTGTGCCTGACTGGGAGAATGCTCTGGACCCCTCTTCTGGCATTCCTCTGTTGATGGAAGCATCGCCTGGTTGTCTTCATGCCCACCCAGCATCCTTCTCATGTGCGCACCTATACCCACAATTTCCGCTATAATAAAGATATTAGGTGTTCTGAACTCTCAGCCCATATCACTCTACTACAGCCTCATCTTTAATTAGTCACGTTTGCAACCCCCCTGGTCTCTGAGACGTCACATTCAGGACACTGGGGGCCTGGACTTCTCTACAATATGAACTTTGGAGATGCAAATCCCAGCCCTTAATGGTCAGAAGCTGTTTGTTATCTACCACTTGTTACTTTATGCTGCGACATCCTCAGCCCTTTAAAATGGTTTCTAAAGGACCAGGGAGATGGCTTCGTTAGTAGCGCCTGCTGTGCAAACTTGAGGACCCAATTCAGATTCTCGGTATTCACAGGAAAAGCCAGGCATGGCAAACCTACATCTCAGCATCGCAGAGGCAGAGATAGGAGGGCCTCTGAAGCTCACAGATCAGCCAGCTGATGAGCTGGAAAGACAGAGACACTGTCTGAGAAAAGAAGGTGGAGAGAGATTAGGGAAGACACTTGACATTGTTAGACATGGTGGCACACACTACACCTTTAATCCTAGCACTTGGGAAGCAGGGGCAGGCGGATCTCTTGTGAGTTTGAGCCCAGCTTGGTCTACATAGTGAGCACCAGGATAGGCAAGACTACGTAGTAATACTTTGTCTCAAAAAAACAAACTTAAAAACTTCAAGAAGAAAAGGTACTTGACATCACTTTCTGGCCTCTGCACAGGTGTGCACCTCCATACACACAGTCTTGTCTTATAACCAGACATGATTCTCTGACCACACCTTCTGTTGTGAGTCAGCAGACAGGGTCTTGGTGGGCCGCAGGATTGAGTTATCTTTGGACAAGATCAGAGATCACTCAGTCCCAAACTGCTTCATGACAGGGAACAATCAGCTGGCTAGAGTTAGTATGTAGCAAAGCAAAAGACGTGGGAAGTAGTCCTAAATTCTGCCCAGATATAGACAGGAACCAAGTGCTCGGCTAACAAGGTCTCCCTAGGCATCACAGTGGTGAACTATGGTGCTCTGAATGAGGATGGCCCCCATAGGTTCATATATTTGAACGCTTGGTTGTCTGTTAGTGAAACTGTTTGGGAAGGATTAGGAGGCGTGGCTTTGTTGGAGGATGTGTGTCCAGTAGGGTGGGCTTGAGGTTTTAAAAGCCCAAACCATTCCAGTTAGTTTCTTCTCTCTCTCTCTCTCTCTCTCTCTCTCTCTCTCTCTCTCTCTCTCTCTCTC
>NC_022019.1:33177693-33183377 GCF_000317375.1 Microtus ochrogaster
TCCCTCCCTTCCTCCCTCCCTCCCTCCATGCCTACCTGTCTGCTGCCAAGTCCCCTCCAGGACGGCCATGAACTCTAACCCTCTGGAACCGAGTCCCAATTAATGCTGTCTTTTCTAACTTGCCTTAGCCATGGTGTTTTGTGATGGCAATAGAAACCGACATAACCCTTGCTCTCCGGGCTAGTTTCTTTATCTACACTTGGACGTTTTACTGCAGAAGAGCCTTGGGTCAGGGCTTAGCCTAAGGCTCACTTGAAAGGCCTGGGGATGACGCAGAAGAGATGGCTGCGTTCCCTGATTACAGAAGAGACCTCTGGAGGGAGACAGAGGAAGCCTGAGAGGGGTGGCTGCCACCTCTTGGGCAACACATTCCTTCCAGCTCAAGCTGGAGATTCCCAGCAGGGGCAGAAACCTGCCTACCAGCAGTAGGGATGTGTGTGGGCTGGATGGATACACAATAGATCCTGTCTATTTTCACAGCAGAGAACAAGATCCACACTATCTATATATTGCTAACTTAAGAGAGTTAACCTTTGGTCTTTTGCAGAGTTTGTTCTGAAGACAACTGAGACCACAACCTCCAAATGCGACATTTGCTCTGTTCTTAAGATGATAAATCAGGACTAGAAAATACAGACCTTCTTCACTATGGCAAAATTAATCTGAAAGGCTTGGGGCAGAATGAAAATGCTTCCCTTATTGACATTTAGATTGTACACATCTCATTGCCAATATAAAAAGATAAGAAAAGTCTAGAAGTAGATGTTGGTAAAATGTGTGTGTTTTAAATTCTGTTACATATTATCTAATAATGCTCACTGTAAGTGTTAAGTAACCTTTTCTTTTTCCAGTTTTATAATCTGGTGTTGAACAAGCACGGAGCAAGTGGCTGCTTTGAAGAGAGAATGTGTATGAATGAGGGAACAGTCTGCCCAAAGACAGTCTGGAGATTCCCCCCTCTTCACCCCCCCAACACAGTATCAATAGAGTAAGGCATGGATCAGCGCCCCCCTCACTGCCCCCTAGTCTTCAGATAGAGCACAGCCTCCCAGCACCTCGCGTATAGTGAGTACACACTCCTGCCCTTTTAGAACCCTGCGCTACTTCAGTTCCGGGAGCCCTGGGAAAGGAGCCCACGGAGTAAAAATTCACGTGCTCTTTCCCTCAAGAATGTTTCAAATCACAAGTGAACCCTTTGTTACAAAAGCTTGTCACTGAAGGCAGGCTGCAGGCATTTTAAAGGGTTTGGTTTCAGAACCTTGCCTGTGTCTTCCTACCTAAGAATACTTTGTATCCTTTCTAGCCCTGAATCTGATTCTTAAATCAAAACCTCCAAGTGAGGCACATGTGCGTTATCCCCTCTACCCACCTCCTATCCAGTGGCTGGAAATCTTCCCTGCATTGAGAACTCCTGGGATCTGGTGAGGGAGCTGCCCTCCCTCTTCTCCCTGGACAGTGTATTTCCTTTTCTTCTTCTGCTTTTTAAAAAAGATTATTTTATGTGTGTGTGTGTGTGTGTGTGTGTGTGTGTGTGAGAGAGAGAGAGAGAGAGAGAGAGAGAGCGCGCACTCATATACATGCCATGTGAGTGCAGGTCCCATAGATTCCAGAAGGTGGCAGTAAGGCCCCTGGAGCTGGAATTACAGGTGGTATTTTATGTGGATGCTGGGAACCAAACTTGGGTCCTCTTTAGAACAGAAAGTACTCATCACTGCCGAGCCATCTTTCTAGTCCCAGCAACAGCATTTTCCAAGCTGAGCAGAGCTTTACCTCTGTCCTGACAGCCAATAGCAGCTGCGCTTGAAAACCAAGGGACGAAGTTACAAAACAGAGACTCTGGTTCCTTGTGTTGCAACCTCAGCGTTACAGGATTCTCTGAGTCAATCATTGTCACTTGCTCTCGATAACATTGCTCTTCCTTGTCTCTGTCATGGGAGAGGAATGTGCAGCTGTCCCTCGGGACTCACCCTTGTTTTTATTTCCTTATCAGCTCACCTGAGAAAGCTACCCACTTTCCCTCCTGCCAGAGGTAGAATCCACTTGCCACTGTGTGGTGGAGCTCTGGCCCCAGAGTAGGAACAGAGCAGAGAAGTCACAGCCTCTAAGCGTAGTTCCATGCTATGTGGCCATTCTGTCCCAAGCGGTTCTCCCTGTAGAATGGGAGCATGCCTTTCCTTCCGTTAGCGAGGTTCCCCGGAAGGTGGACTAGCTTGCTCTCTACTCCCTCTGAGATGCCTCGGGAATCTCAAGGGCAGAATGAAAATCGGAAAATCTGAGAAAACGAGAAGCGTGATTTCTCTCTAGAGTCCGCCCCCCAGAAGGCACCGTGGACGTGTGAACTGCAAAGCCAAGGTCTAACAGGAAGATGGCAGCAACTCCTCCATCTCCATTGCTGCTTCCTCTGCTGTCATATCTTAGCGGAAATGTTAATTCAGAGGACAGAAGTGTTTCTAAGAACTTCGGTTCCTGCCCTGAGGATACGATCTGCTCCAGGAGGGCTGCTCTATGACCTTCTGTGGGAAGTAAGCATCTATGTAAATCAGGGACTTTAGATCCACTCTGCCAGGCCCAGGAAACCATCACTTCATTTGGATTCTCCTGGTCTCCACAGTCATTTTTCCAACTGCCACAAATCTTCCCATCACAACGGAAATGTCCTCACACAGACTCAGGGGACAGGCTGGACTAATTATTCCTACCATCTAACTTCTAAAACACAATAGCAACATTTAAACATGGGTAAGCGTCAAGGAGAAGAGGGAGCAGTCTGTCACAATCACTTAGGGTCACTGTAAGCCATCATTCTCAGAGTGTGGTCCTGGGACCAGCAGCAAGGGCGTCCTGAGAACTGTGTAGAAGCCCATCCTTGGCTCCTATCCCAGTTCCATGGAGCCAGACACTGAGGGGTGGCGCTCATCCAGGTGTGTTCATGTGTGTAAAGTTAGAAAGCCACCTAGGGTTGGAGCACTGTGGGTAGAGTGACTGCCTAGCATGGGCGAAGTCTTAGATTTGACCTTGTACGCCACAGAAGATGGGTGGAGAGCATCTGTAACCCCAACACTGTGGAAGTGGAGACAGGAGAAGCTCAAGAGCATTTCAGATCCAAAGCATTTGAATTGGGACCCCGCCTCAAAAAAAAAGTTAAAGAAGGAAAAATACAATTAGAAATATTAGCAAGAGCCCAGCTTAGCAGCTCCCTCTCGTTTCTTGCTGCTAGCCAGGTCTTCCATCCATGTGTAGAACCCTCAGCTGCCAGCTACTCACTCCCAGCCTGGAGCGGGATGCCAGCTTCCCTGCCTCTTCAGCCCTGTACACTGGAGAGAATGAGGAAGGACTTTCAGATGGCTAGGTGGGAGGGAAGGCAAGGCTGGGACATTCCTTCACACCCAAGCAACTCCTTAGACGCGCAAACGAGGCTGAGATCTGAGGAAGGGCATGCAATAGAGCAGGTGTCACTAAGGAAGCAGACTTCTCAAGTAACCCGGAGCTTTGGGACACAGGCGGGAGCTTGACTCTGTCACAGCCCATGTAAGTAAGTCAGCATCAGTGAACTGAAGGGTGGAACGTGTTTGCTAGCAGCATCTAATCCAGCCTCGGCTGCTGCAAAGTTTTAGGTAAGAGAGATGACAGGAAAGAACCAAGTCTTAGAAACAGCGAATGGACGTCTCTCTCCTCAGCCTCCCAAAGGCGATGCCGCTGCTCTCTCCTGAGGTTGCTGCTCATCTGCGAGAGTTTCTGTTGTTCAGAGACCAGACACTCCGAGAGGCCAGTGTGGAAACAGCCTCTCGTCCAGCATGCGTGCCTTCAGTCAGCCAACAGCAGACATGGGCTCAGTGCCGCATCCAGTTCAGCAGCTAAGAATGCTGGACTGTTTTTAAGTGGTTGAAAAAAAAATTGGAAATTATATAAAATGCAAGGCGTGCTGGCTCACACTTGCAATCCTAGCATTAGGGAGGTTGAAGCAGGAGGATTACTATGGGTGTGAGGCCAGTCTGGGTTGCAGAATGAGACTCTGTCTCAAAAACCACCAGGGTGGATGAGTTGTGAGCACGTACACATACACAATAAATCAATAAAATTCAATAAAAACTTAAAAGGAGTATTTTTTTAAGTCAGCTAAAAGGGAAAAGAAAGCTATACAAAGTCTGACAGTGAGTACTTGTAACTGGTTTTATTGGGACAGCTCCACCCACGTGTTGGCAGAGCGTCTGGGGCTGTTTCTACACTCCAAGGACAGAGCCCAGCTGTCACTACCGTGGCCCTGCTTAGTAGAAAAGACTGCCGATCTCTGCTTAGAAACAAGTCTGAGGTTTAAGATTTCAACCAGACACCGGTCAGGTTCAGCCGTGACATCCACGGTCTAGGCACCTGCACAGCCTGAGTGCTGTAGAGTCACAGGTCCCTCCTTCCTGGTCACCCTCACTCCGACCTCTCACTCCTGCAGAGGGAGGCTCTGCGGTGTGAACACGGAACCACACATGAAGAAGCCAGCCGGCTCAGGACACCTGCCTCTCTAAGAACCACTCTCCTCTACTTCACTCACCATCCATCACACAGTACCTGAAACATTTTTGAGCTATTCTAATTGCCAACAATTATTTTCAAGACAGCAAGTCACTATAGCTTTTTTTTTTTTGCCTCAAAAACACTTTTTACTTATATTATCCATTTCCTTGCTCTCGATCTTGAAAAGCTGAGATGTCTACAAATCAAACCCTGGTTTGAACATAAACCTCTGGCTGCTGTTCTCATGCCATGCTAACCCCTGCTGCACAACTCCAGTTGAGGAAGTTTACAAACAAGGAAATGCCCAGTCCTCTGAAGCACTATGCTTTTAATATTAAGATCAATTCATCCCTATTAATAATTAATCGATAATTAAGTCATTAGTATCCATCAATTCACTAGTAATTTACATTAATATTCTTCTCTTCCAGGTTTCTGAGAATTGTCCTCACCGGAGCTATCTGTTAGAAGGGCAAAACACATCTCCCACAAAGCGAATCCTGTGATAACCCAGGCACCAGACATCAGAGTCCAACATAAGCAGCTCAAAGCGGCTCCCAGCCACGTTACAAGAGTGTCAGGAGGAGTGCGATCCGGAGCTCCTCTTAGAAGCAGGGTACCGTAGGCAGCCTGATGCCTTCCGTCTAAAATGACAGGAGAACTCTTTCCGGAACAGCCAACGTTCAATGTGTGACCCACTTCTTTGCTGCTATTTCTAAAACTCCTGGTGGGTCCAGTAGGAAGTGACGCGGGAGGGGAACGGTAGCGAGGTAAAATGAACACAATGCCAGCAGGCCACGTGGGGGGTCTCAGCGGCCTGTGCCTGCGCAAGCAACCCGAAAAGCAGACGCTGGCCATCAACGCGCGCGCTCTCGGGACTTTGGAAAAGTCCAGTTGTTATCTCGGCTTTGGGGGGACTGAAGGCCTCAGGGCCTCGTCTGTGGGTCTAAGTCACTTCCAGAGCCGGCTTACTTTGAAGCAGAGCAGGCCTACTCCCGACTGCTCAAGGATGGGCTACTGAATTTCGGTGTCTTTTAAATCTGAGGGCTGTGGTAGAACCCGGAGGTCACAGAGAAGCGACTTGACTTACCCTGGGGCCAGGGATTTCCTAGAGAATTCCAGGATCACTCTCTCAGCTAGAGGCACGGGCAGAGCAAAGCCCCCAGGACCCCCCCCCC
>NC_022019.1:33183477-33185913 GCF_000317375.1 Microtus ochrogaster
CCCCCCGACCCCCCCCCTGCACCGCCCCTTCCTGCCATCTCTCGCAGAACTCAGCCCAACTCCAAGACCACAGCCACAGAATGAAAACCGGAGTTTCTAAGAGGCAGGTGGGGGGAGGGGTATAGCATTTATTCCCCCATCCTTGGCGTCTGACCACCTAGAGGGGACTTCAAAACTTTGTGCCTGGTTTCCAGCCTGCAGCCAGTCCGTTTCCTGCTGCCAGCGCGGAGTCATTCCCCGCCCGGTGGCACCTGCTTCGCAATCTCGCCCGGTGCCGCGCGCACGGGACAGAAGTGTCCCTGCTCCCGGAGACCCCGCCCCAGCTACCCGTGCACACGTACCCATGGTGGCGACTCCAAGGTTCCTGGCTGGAGACTGGCGAGCAGGAGTTCAGCCTCCCTGACTTTGTTTCCAGGCCCTGCCCAGCAGGGTACCTATGGGGCTGTAGGAGTGCGAGGCGGGGCCGGCCGGGGCTCCACCCTTGGAGGAGCGAGTTTAACGTCGCTCAAACCTTGCTGCAGGATACCTGTCCCTGGCTGCTCCCAGACCCTGTCGGAAAGGGCAGGTGTAACTGTCCCACGTAACAGGGGGAGCTGGAGAGGACTCCTTTCGTGAGGGGTCACCTGGAGTCTTGTTAAAATGTCTGGCGCCAGGCACCACCTTGAGATTTGCTGAGTCAAGAGAGCCAAATTGGGGCAGGGAACCTTCATGTTTGACAGTCTAAAGTGTTTGTGCTGGTCCTGGGACCCCCACTTTGCAAACTGTAGCTCAGAGTCCGCTCTACCTCTGTGTGGGAAAGCAAAACTGACCGAAAACACTTTGTGTCTGGGTCCTCAAACTTGCTCTGCAGCCGAAGAGACCTGGAGTCCAGCTGCCCCAGCTCGCCCCTCCCCAGCTCCGGGATTACAAAACTGGAGCACCTGGTCGGGCCATATTTCTCCTTTCTGGTCAGCTTTGAGAAGTTCCCAGCTTCTGCCTCCCCAGTGCTGAGCTTATAGGTGCCCCGCAATTGTCCTGAAAAATGGCAGTGAGATATACGTAAGGTAGCATGATCGCCTTAGCCGTTAGAGTACATTAAGTACACTCACCAACATCATCCATCTACAGAACTGAAGCTCTGTCCCATTAAACAACTCTGCAGTTTAATCCCCCCAGTCCCTGGCCGCCACTGCTTTCCTTCTCTGAGTTAGACCCCTCTGGGTGTCCTGTGTGGGTGCACTGTGCGGATCCACTCTTAGTGGGGCTGGCAGGGTCAGAACTCCCTCTCTTTAAGGGCAATGTCTTCTATTGTATTTCATGCCTCACCTGTTTATCCATTCACCTATCCTTATCATCTGCCCCAGGAACTCCCCGCCACCCTGCTGGGAGGTGGCGGTGTGTGGGCAAAGCCAGGGAAAGCCCTTTCTCAAAGGCGGCTGCACCTGTCCTTCCCCTTCCTTCAGTGGGCATAGGAGGAAGAAACTTCGTCCACCCTTGAGTGGTTGATACTCACTGACTAGCAGCTGACTTACTGGAAGACTAGTGACTGCAGGTGGAGGGACCACAGATGGTGGCATAGGCCAACAGGGAGGTGGGTAGATACTTCCTGTTAGCCAGCCGTGGGGACAGAGGTGAGGCCGCTGGCTCCTCCTTTGGTTGGTCTCCTCTGCAGGGTGGACTTTGTGTTGTTGCATCCCTAAGCCTCAACATCAAGGGGCTCCGTGAAAAGCACCCCCGCTCCCATGAGGGTTTCAGTGTGGTCCTGGTTCAGCAGCAGCATCTCCGGCATCCACGGAGTCAGAGACGTCGGGGTCCTGGACAGCGGCTGGGGATTTAGTACGCGGGAGGCCTGTGCTGTCTCTCCTCTGCTTATTTAACCCTTCCCTCAAACATTAGTCATTTATCACCTCCAGGGTCAAGGGCTGGTGCCTGCATCAGGCACACTGGGAAACAACACGGTCCTTTGTCCACAGAGCTTGTTTCCCAGAGGCTGGACTGCTCCTTGGCGTGTGGTGGGGGCGGCAGATCTGCGGGTGTCTATGCCCTCTACACCAACTTGGAGAGCCACACTGTGCTCGCTTTCCGCCCTCACCCCTCCAGATCTTAGCACCGGCTTCTCTAACAGATTAAAAAGCCCAGCCGCTTAAAATACCAGAACTGCACTCTCTCCTGGCTCTGGAGCTAGAAGTAAGTGCTAAGGAGAGCAGGGTGGTGCGCTCCCTCTGAAGACCGTAGGAACGGTCCCCCCTCCACTCTTCCAGCTTCTGAAGGCTCCCGTGGTCCCCGCTGGGTCCCCCCTCCACTCCTCCAGCTTCTGAAGGCTCCTGTGGTCCCTTAGGACGCACTCGCACTCCGTCCTCCACCTCTGTCTTCAGATACCCTCACCTCTGTCTTCAGATACCCTCACCTCTGTCTTCAGATACCCTCACCTCTGTCTTCAGATACCCTCACCTCTGT
>NC_022019.1:33186013-33188686 GCF_000317375.1 Microtus ochrogaster
CCTCTGTCTTCAGATACCCTCACCTCTGTCTTCAGATACCCTCACCTCTGTCTTCAGATACCCTCACCTCTGTCTTCAGATACCCTCACCTCTGTGCTGTCTCTGTCTCTCTCCTCTGAGGCTGCTTGCCAGGGATCTTTGGAATAAGCAACACAAGTGAGTTCCACAGCCATCCACGTGAAGAGTGGTTCTGAGTGATGAGGGAGGGGGAGATTTAAAGCATAAGGAAATGAAAATCATTTGGTCTGAGGAAAACACATTTGGGGAGGTGTTGCTGAGGATCCGGCCCGGGCTGTCACACGCCAACAGGCAAGTGCTTACCACTGAACTACATCTCCAGCCAATAAGGGTTATTAGAAAACAGACAGTGGAGGACAAGCAGCTAAGTTCAGGCTCCCTCACTGAGACTCTGGAACCAAGAGATGGCAGAAGAAATGTGTGTGTTTGTGTGTGTGTGTGTGTGTGTGTGTGTCTGTTAGCCCTCCGGCCCTCAGAATATCAAGAAACAAAACCCAGAACATGGTTCTTAGAGGACTTGGTTCTACCCTTGTGTTGTGCCAAACTGTGGTGCCCTGTTTACCACATCAAGATGCATCAAAATGGGACTGGAGACGGCTCAGTAGATTGCTGCTTTCCCAGAGGACCTGGGTTCAGTTCCCAGCGCCCATGTGCTGGCTCCCAGCCAACTCTAGTCCTAGGGCATCTGATGTCCTCTCTGGACTCCACTGACATGGTGCACAGACATGCATGCATGCAAGCAAAGCACCCACACACATAAGATACAATAATAATTAAAAAATTAAAGCGATGCAGCAATATAACTGGGTACTCCATATCGTTGTTAATTGACACTTTTTAAACTTAAGCAAATGAACTTAAAATCCCAACATTTTTGGCAGATTCTGTTTTCAAGTCTAGATCTCAGTCATCCTTACCCCCTAGAGTTGGTAGTAATTCATCTTTATCACAATATATGCAAGTTCTATGATTAAAATATTCATTGTCGTCCTGGGCAGGTCTTTCCTCGAAGCACGGTTTTGCTTTTCAATGTTTTGGTTTGTGAATTTTCTAGAATATAAGAAATGAGAAAAATACATCATGAGCTCCCGTTTTTGCACCAGATGACCTTGAACTCACTGTGCACACAGAGGTGACCTTGACCTCTGATGCTCCTGTCTCCACCTCTCCAGTGCTGGTATTACAAACAAGTGCCAACATTCTTGGTCTATGTGACTCTGGAGCTCAAAGTCAGGGCTGTGTGCATGTGGGCAGGCAGTGTACCAGCTGAGCCACATCTGCATCCCTGCCCTTTATCTTCTCCGTCTTCAGGTCTGTACTGCGTTTTTACCTATGGCTCCGGACTGGTCTCTAGTGTGTAAAACACTATTTTCTCTTTATCACTGTCTCGTTCTTTCTGGACAAGGGAACCGCCTGCTGTCTGCATCAGAACCACAGACTAAACCATATGAAACAGGGCCACCGACTGTCAGTCATGCTTCTGTCTGAGAGGAAGCTGGGATTCTTATTTATACATCGCGAGTGATGCCTGGGAAGCAGATGGCTGCAGAGGGCCCTTTGCCCCTGCTCCAGCCTGACAAGGTATGCTCCCCTCACTGGGTTGATGCCCTTGTTCTCCTGGAGTGAGGGAGTTATTATCCACAAGGAGTTGTGGTACTTTTACACTCTCACTAGAGACCTCTGTCACCAAGTGCTGGACTTCACTGTGTTATGACTCTGTGAGGGGCCCCCTCATCAGACATGGTCCAGTGGCCTTGGGCCTCCCATCCTTCAGAACTGTAGAAGTCAATTAAGACTCTTTATTCAGAACCCGCCCCCCTACCTGTGGCGTTCTGTGACAGCCGCACAAGCAGACCGAGTCAAGCTGTAAGGAGCCACTCCTTTTCTTAAAATAGCTCCATTTCACCAAGGGAGCAAGAGCCACCAATTTACAAACCTTCATTATGAAGTCGAGAGGAGAGGAATATCTCAGAGCTGGGTTTTGTCTGAGATGGTGTTGCAGGGCCTCTCCTATGCACAGAGAGGCTTGGCCGCCACCTCAGGGGAATGGACGGGCTGTAGCTGTCTCATTCTGTACCATCTGCTTTAGCAACTATGGATGAAGTCATGTGCAGATGCAAGCTTGGGGGCCAGGGAGAGCACACTCTGGGGTAGGACAACAGTGACAGCAACAATGACAGTCAACGCCCCAGGGGCACACCACTGCCTTACCTCAAGTTAAGAAGGAAAACCAATACCCACTAGAGCAACAGTGGCACAAACATCGAGGGAGTTACCAGTCATTTTCTGATTGGATTTAAGTTCTGCTCCACAAATTGCTGGGGACTAAGAACCTGTGGTCCCACAGGTCACAGGCCCTAGGGGAAAAACTACTCCTATTGTTCTGCAAAGTGGAAGTAGTACATTAAGCCGATCCCTAAGGACTTACTGTTATACCTATAGATCAATGCATCTCTCTGTCCACACAGAGAAGTTCCTGTTTGCAGTAGATGAATAACACAGAGACCCAACTGGCCAAGGTGGAGAGAGCAAGAGACTGAGGAATGTTCAGTTCTAAATGGAACATCTACACTGTGTCCTCTCCCCAAGCCTCAGGAATCATTGTGTAAGAAAGGGGAGAAGGACTGTGAGAGCAGAGCTGGTGAGTGTGCACAA
>NC_022019.1:33189092-33192990 GCF_000317375.1 Microtus ochrogaster
AGTGTGCACAAACAGTATCTTCCAGTGAGAGCAGAGCTGGTGAGTGTGCACAAAGAAACAGTATCTTCCAGGTGTAACAGGGCAGCTGCAATAGGAACTGATGGCAGTTAGGACAGCGTGCATACAACCCATGCAAGCTCCAGCCTGAGCAGATCCCGCCAGGAGAGAGGAGATGGGCATGTAGCCCCGCCACTACCGAGGAGCTGTTAGCAGTTGATAGCTGCTGGAGGAGAATCACGGTCCCCCCCCCCCTTTTATTGAAAATAGATTTTTTTCTCACATGATATATCCTGATTACAGTTCCCCCCCTACTCCTCTGAGTTCCTGCCCCCCTCCCCCTCCCATCCACATCCACTCCCTTTCTGTCTCTTTTTAGGAAACAGTGGGCTTCTAAGGAATAGTAATAAAATAATAAAATAGGATAAAACAAAAGCTAAAACATAACAATTGAACCAAACAAAAACTCCAAAGGAAGATAGCCCAAGAAAAGCAGAAGAATCAAGAGAGCTCGGAAATCCCGTACTACTAAACTGGAAGCCAGAACATGCACGCAGAGGACCCTACACAGACCCAGGCAGGTCGTGTGCACGGTGCCTCAGTCTCTACGGTCTCATATGAGGTTAGATCATGCTGCGGAATCAGGTTTTCTAAAAAACAGTGTTGTCGCCACAGGGAGGCTGACCTTATGCCAGCGGGAGGCCACATTCCCAAGAGCACGTGAGCCCCACAGCTTGGACTTGACAGGCGGAGAAAAAACATATAAAGAGGACCCAAAGTTAATGCCTAGAGAGGCTGGGGGAGGGGCTGGGAGAAGCTGGGGGAGGGGTGGATACGGTCAATTTCATTGTAGAAAATTCTCAAGGGACTAATAAAATATAAAAAACTGATGAAAAATCAAACCATTTTGTAGAAAAGCATGTATCACTTTTTGGGAGAAGTGGAAAATAAAGGACACCAAATAACTCTTCACCTTTTTATGTTGAAAGTCCACATATAAACAATAAACAATAAAGTTCTCCTCAGACAAGTTTTCCTCCCTAAGATTCTTAAAGACAACCTCCCCCCGACCCCCATCACACACACTGACTGTCCAAAAAGCGGTGCACACACTCAAAATGCTTCACAAAACACTAGGAAAATATTCTGAAAAAGTGTTCCGGGCAATTACATCAAGTCCAGAAAGGAAGCAGAGATCCTTGCTATTTATTTGGTGTTTGCTTTGATGTCTTTAAAAAAAAAAATGCTGGGCTGGAGAGATGGCTCACTGGGTGAGCTCTTGCTGTGTGGCTGTGAGGGCCAGAGTTCGGATCCCCAGAACCCACATAAATGCTATGGCCGTGGCAGCCTGTCCATAATCCCAGCACTCAGAGGCAGAGATGGAGGATCACAGAGCAAGCTGGCTAGCCAGATCAGCCAAATCGGTGAGCTCTGGGAATATGGTGGAGAAGTCAGGGAGATTCCCAACGTCAATTTCCAGTCTTCACATGTGTGTACACACATAAAAGAGAGGAAATAACGTCAAGAGCATCCTAAATTGTGAAGCAAGAAAGTGGCAATCCCTCAGTCATTACTGATTTATGTGCCAATAATATGGAGTTTATCATCTGATATAAGAAATGCTCACACGTATATAATTGTCCTACTTAAGCCTAACCGTACAAAACCATTCACTTTCCCACGCTTAGCATTAGTGATGGCTTCTTGGGGAATTACTCTGGATATCTGTCTTTGTAACTTCATATAGTATTGGGAAAATCTATGTTTAATGCCTGGAAAATAAAGGTGAACTGTTTGGGGATATTTCTTTCTTATTAGTGCTCCAATGAGCCATCGCATACTTAACAAGTTGGTAGTCTCCTTGGAAATGCTAAGAAGTGTTCAGTAATTTATAAATTGTTGGGAAAAGCATCTAAAAGACACTATATCTGGTTTCCAAATGAATGGCCTCAAAGTAAGAAAAATCAATGAAAAATCAAATTGCTTTATATTAAATGTATATCACTTTTTGGGGAGGCCATCAGTAATTTTTTTACCTTAACTTCATCTCCCCAAGACATTGACGTCAACAAGAAAAACTGTAACTATGTATAAACAAAACAAAACAAACTAACAAGCAAAAACAGTGATGCCATCTTGACCAAGAGTCTCAGACCAGCACCACCAAGAATAAGACATGACATCATGTCCAAGACAGGACAGGCCGAGAAGGCCCTAATACTGGTCCTGGAGAATTCCTGTCCCAAATGCATAATTTTATCACAGCGAACTAAAGGAAGTGATAATATTATACAAAAACCTACTAGTCCACTTCCCAAATATGAAGTTTCCAAAAGTAGTGAGAGGCAGGACTCAATAGGTTGAATCTCTCTGTATGTTATACACATATATGCATATATGTAATGATAATTGTAGAAGAAGTGGTCATGAGTGAGGGGAGAGGTGATGGAAATACATATGAAATACTCATATAAATTCTTAAGAAACAAAAGAACAATAAAGTAAAATATTTAAATTAACAGCACAGAGTGATTTTTAGCTCTTTATGGAGCAGTGCGATTGTCACTGTACTTGACTTTAGACATTTTCATTGTTCCAGAAGGAGCCTATACATGTGGCTGCCCCCCTCAGTCACTCCATCCCCCCAGTGCCAGCTGATTGTCAGTCCCTTCTCACTGCCATGGAGTTGTCTCTGGACAGCCCTTGGATCTTTCGGGACTGCTTTCATTCATAGCGATTACTTTTTTTGTCATTTGCTCTTATAGAAACTAACCTCTGTGATTATAAATAGTATAATTACACTTCTGCCTCAAGGTGTACTAGCTCTAAATTATGTGTACTGATTCACCAGTTTGGAAATGACATTGATACCAATTAAAATTCTTCTTCTCTAACACCTCTCTCCCCCGCTTCGGATTAAGTAGTCTTACTGTGCTTTTTAGATCTGTTACTGGGTTCTTCGACAACTTTACCTTACACGTGTGACTATTTTCCCCCTTTCAGATTGGAGGACACAGAGGCCTTTCATCTAGGAAGCTCCGAAGCTTGCTCTTCACTTCTGCATAACCAGAGCCGGTAGTGTTAGGGTTCACAACAGCCTTCTGTGAATGGGTTAAAGGAGGATTCTAGAAACCAATGTCCAGCACACATGGTTATCTTACTTGGTTCATGTAAATGTCGATGGCAGAGCCAAGTGAGAGAGCCTAATCGTATTTGCCCCTACATGGCTTCAGCCCTACACTCCAGTGCCAGCCGAAAGCGATGCCCTCATTCACTGACAAACAGATCACTTTATACAAGCCTCTGCTGCCTCTGCTCCCTCTGCCACTGCCTCCTCTTCCTTCTCATCCATGTCCTCAGCGGGGTTTTACTGCGCAGCCCAGCCTGTTTTCTTTGTAATCCCCTTGGCTCAGGCTCCCGAGTGCTCGGATTATGGGTGTGTTCCTTCCTTTTCATAACTGCATTTGTTCTTCTTATAGAATAAATACATGCTTTCACCTAATTCTGAAGGTTGTCCAGCCATTCTTTTGTATGGGCCATGGGGGTACATGCAGACGCCACAGAGATCTCCAACAATACTAGTCAGCCCTAATCTCTCAACTCCCGGAGAGCCCAGTGCTAAAGATTTACTATCGCATGAGTCGTGAGAGGTTGACAAGGCAGCGTCATTTGGGGATGTGTGGGTAAGGTTTTAGCTTCCATTCCCCACAGCTAACACCCTAGGCCTTTCAGGCACTTGGATGACAGGCCTGGCTTTTGTCAGTCCTGGTACATAACAGCTTTCTGTGCCACAGCAAAGAGCCTTTGCCTGATGGAGGAAGGTCATTGGTTAATTAAATAAAGAAGCTGCTTGCCCTGATAGGTTAAAACATAGGTGGGAGGAGTAAACAGAACAGAATGC